>NW_007246537.1:240151-281081 GCF_000164805.1 Carlito syrichta
GATTCCTCCCGCCTCAGCCTTCCGAGTAGCCGGAATGACAGGCGCGCGCCACCACGCCCGGCTGATTTTTTGATTGATTGTAGAGATGAGGTCTCGCTGCCCAGGCAGGTCTCGAACCCGCGGGCTCAGGCAATCCACTCACCTCAGCCTCCCAAAGGCGCCAGATTACAGGCTGAGCCACCGAGCCCGGCGATTTTGTATTTATTTATTCATTTTTCTGAGAAAATGAAAGTAGCAGTAAGGATCCTGGAGCTCCATGATAATGAAGCAAAAACCTCACAGCTGATCTTCTAGGTAAACTGGTCTGGGTGGCCACTCAGTGTTGGTGAAAAGGACCTCACATCCCACTGAGGGGCTACAGTGCATTTGGCAGGCTGTTTTTGTGGTCACCACAGTTGTTACTGGACCATGGGCTTGCTACTGGATGCCCGTAGAAACTAACACCATGGTACTGGCTTTTGAGAAAAGAAAGAGCTTTATTGTGAGTTGACTGGCCAGGAGGCAATACTCAAATCTGTTTCTCTGATTTGGGGGTAGCTCAAGCTCTTATAGCATTTCTGACAACTTCAGGTGACAGCAATGCAGCATGGCTGATTCTGTTACCAATTAGTAGGTTAAAGCTTGTTCCACTGTGTATACCTGGGCAGTTCTGGCTCTGCATCACCAGGAACAAATTAAGCAATGATTAATCAGTTTGAGCTGATTCCACGATTACAGTAGAGATGCTAATTAACTGTCGGATTCGGTGTCAAATATCCACGTTTAAAAGTAAGATGACAGAAATTAATGGTATATGCCACTAAGGAAAATAAATGTGAACAGCCTTAGTTAAGACACCAAGATTCTCAGATTTGATTCTCCTTTTTGGTTTTTTTTGATTTTCTATATATAATTTTTTAAAAAATATTTCTATATCAATATTTTTTATTTTGATATTGTGGGGTACAGTTAAGAGTTAGGTATACAATATGCTTTGTTCAGGCACCCTTGTTGATAAGGGGTGTCTCCCTGTCCCCAGACAGATATTGACTACCGTTAATCCCACCTCCCTTCTCTTCCCCCCCATAGTTTCCCACCACTGTCAGTCCCTTTTTTATAGTATTACGATGGATATTCAAGGTCTGCTATATGAGTGAGAACATGTGATACTCAGATCTTTGGACAGTATGGTTGATTCCAGGTTCTTGCTATTGTGAACAATGCTGCGATAAACATAGGCGTGCAGGTATCTTTTCCATAGAGTGATTTCTTCAGGGTATATTCCCAGTAGGGGGATTGCGGGGTCATATGGAAGGTCGATTTTTAGAGCTTTTAGGAATCGCCACACTGCTTTCCACAGAGGTTGCACCAGTTTGCACTCCCACCAACAGGGTAGGAGTGTTCCCTTTTCCCCACATCCTCTCCAGCAACTGTTATTTTTTGAGTTACTGATAATGGCCATTCTGACTGGAGTTAGGTGGTATCTCAGGGTGGTTTTGATTTGCATCTCCTTGATGATTAGTGAGGTTGAACATTTCTTCATGTGTCTGTTAGCTGCTCTTCCTTTGAGAAGTGTCTGTTCATATCTTTTGCCCACCAAGTGGTGGCTATATGCTCTTTAACAGAAAAACAAAAGTCAACAGAAGGCTGAAAGTAAAGAGACAGGAAAAGAGAAAAGTATATCATGTAAGTATTATAAAAAGAAAGCTGATGCAGCAACATGAATATTCAATATATTTAGATGTAAAATATAGGATTTAAAGGTAATATGATAAAATAGTCATTATAAAATTAAACAAACTACTCTCTAACAAGCTGTAATAAGTATAAAAATGTGTATAGCATACATCATTGCCTTCATAAAATAATGACAAAATTGCTGAGGGAAATTTAAATTCTATAACTATATTGCTCAGGTTTTAAAGACAGTTCCTCTATAAATAATACATCAAACAGATGAACGTCATTCTGTAAGGATATGTGATATAACTAATTCTATTAACACATTGAATCTAGGTCACTAAATATTAGAGTTTAAAAATTATTTTCAAGCACCTGTAGATAATTTACAAATAGTCATCTACTGGCCTTCAAATCAAAAGTAAACCAACAGCTCATAATCAATAGCAAGCAAAATTCATTATCTTAAGAAAATACATTTGAACTAGATATCACCAGCAGAATAATAATCCAAAAGTCACGAATATCATTGCATGTTTGAGCGGATTAAAAAAAAAAACTCCTACAAAATTCACAGGTATAAGAAAAACTAATTGGAGATCATAAAATATTTAGAATTAAATGAAAATCAAACCAACACAGAGACAACTTGAGGGCTTCAGCTACAATTCTTATTAGGAGATGTATAGACCTAGATACTTAGAAAGAAGTAAGACTGAAAATTAATTAGCTAAGAATGTAACTCAGGATGTTAGAAAAGGAGCAATAGCGTACACAAAAGGAAAGCAGGATAAATAAATTAATAAGAAACTTTGTACAGAATAGAAAAATTCTTTTAAAAATTGTGACTCTAAAATTGACTTTGAGATATTAAATCTGAAGTGACCTCAACTTAATAAAATATGAAACTGAGGAACAGAAAATACCATTATTATTCATACTCTCCCAGATGATAGGTAAGAAGGAACATGATGTACCAATGGGGATATTCTTATAAAATTCTGTGTGGAGTAAAAACTGTTACAATAATTTTAAATAGTTATTTGTCAATATAAAAATAAAAATGCATATCGATATCCTTTCTTAATTATATACAATTTAGAGAAACTGTCAAATATGGGAATAAGAGGACGTGTACAGGAGAGGTTAGTGGAGGATTATATTAGTAATTTAAAAGAAACGAAACATTAATTAAAAGGATAATGAATAAATTATGTTTGTATTATGGAATACAAGTATAGCGAATAGCATTTCAGGTAAAGCGAATAAAATCTACAAGTAAAGTGAATAAAATTTGGCTCTAGACATTATTAGGAAGAATCTCAGACTAGCCTGAATACACAGAACTGCAGAATAATATGATTTTTATAACACTTGGAAAGTTTCAAATATGCTTTGCATCATTCTCCTCCTCATGTTCATATACTACAATTAAAAAATATATTTAAGCAATTTTTTTTTTAAATTAGAGTCTCACTCTGTCACCTAGCCAGGAGTGTAGTAACATACTCACAGCAACCACAGCCTCGACCTGCTGGGCTCAGGCAATCATTCCGCCTCAGCCTTCCAAGTAGCTGAAACTACAGGCACGTGCCACCATGCCCAACTAATTTTTTGCTTTATTTTAGAGACGAGGTCTTGCCAGGTTGCCCAGGCTGGTCTCAAACCTGTCAACTCAGTATAAGCCATGTTGATATTGTACACAGGTCCCAGAGGATCTGTTCAGGTTTTCTTTTCAATCATTGTTCAAGGTGTTCTTCAGATGCCATCATTTCTATTGACCCGTCTTCAAGTTCATTGCTTCATTTTTTTTGCCACCTCCATTTTACTATCGAGCCTTTCCTGTCATTTTAGGTTTTACATTCGAAAGTTATTAGCATCCCAGTTTTTAACAATAGTTAATATATTTTTGCCGAAAACTTCTATATTTTCATTTGTGTTAGGACTGTTCAATTTTAACTTATGAAACTCGTTAGAACAGCTACTTTAAAGTCTTTATCTAATAATTGAAACATCTGGGGCACCTCAGGGTCGGCATCTATTGTTTATCTTTTCCTTGCAATATATTAGTATATTCCTGTCTTTTGTATGTAGAGTAATTTTGAATTGTTTCCTGGACATTTTAAATAGTATATTGCAAAACTCTGATTTCCGTTAAAATCTTGGAAATATTGATTTTAGTTTTTGTTGTTGCTGTTGCTTGTTTTGGCAGGGAATCAATCCAGTTAATTTCAGACTGCAAGATTTGCCTTGCATTTTGTGGCCTGTTGTTCCAATGTTAATTGAGTTTTCAAAGCATTTGATCTTTTCCTTATATATGTCACTCAGAAATTGCTCTGTGTGGTGGTGAATATAGTAGCTCAGTTCTCAAATCTCTTGCTATCGAGGGGAGGAGTGGAAAGATATTCCACACATGTACAGCTTGAAAGTGACCCAGGACTGACATCAGTTCATGCAGAGTTAGCGTTCTGCTTCTCCAGCTCTGTCTTCTCAGTTTCTATATCCATCTGGGTGGGTCTTTCTCAAGAGTGTTTGCCTCCTAGGCTGTCACACGGTTTTGCATGACTGGACCTACACTGTTCCATGTGACAAAAAAAGAAAGAAAATATAGAGATTCCATCTACATTCTTTTTCTGGTCTCTCTATCCAGAGGGACATATGTCTTCTCATGGGGTTTATCACGATGCTTCGGTGGTCTGCTGCAGCCACCAGCGTACCGTTGGAGAACAGTCCTGTGAATGTAGTTGAGCTTGGAGCAAGAATGAAAAAAGTGTGTGTGTGTGTGTGTGTATAAAGAGAATGTTTTCCACATTCTTTGGGGCCTTTAGAAGTTTTCTTGCTAGAAAGACGTCTTTGCTTGGAGATGTTTTTAGTCTGTCTCGCCTCCATATGTTTCTTATTTGGCCTGCCCAAAATCTGAGAGAGAAAAATAAGGAGAGCAAGAAACTCGCCAATACCCTCTTGGTTATTCTTCAGGTTTTGATGTATTTCCCCAGCTTGTTTACTACTCTTCAGTTTACCTGATGGTCCTCAGGTAGTTGCTTTTGTATTTATCCAGAATATCGCTGTAATCACCAAGAGAAATATCATGCCATGACTTGTTCTATCTTGGCTGTTCTTAAAAGCTATACTTTAGTTTTATGTATTTATTTATTATTTTTTGAGTTGGAGTCTCACTCTGTCGCCCAGACTGGAGTGCAGTGGCCACTCCCGGCCACCGCAGCCTCGACCTGCTGGGCTCCGGCGATGCTTCTGCCTCAGCCTTCCAAGTAGCTGGAACTACAGGCGTGCACTACCACGCCTGGCTAATTTTTTGATTTGTTGTAGAGATGAGGTCTCGCCAAGTTGCCCAGGCGGGTCTCAACCCCGCGGGCTCAGGCAATCCACTCACCTCGGCCTCCCAAGGTACGGGATTACAGGCTGAGCCACCGGGCCCAGCCATCTATAATTTATTTTTAAACTTTATTTTGGATTAATTTCAAATTTCTATAAAAGTCACAAAAGCAGTACAGGAAGTATCTACATATCTCTTATTTAGTTTCTTCTGCTATTAATAGTTTTCATTTCTATAATCCATTTGTCTGCACTAAAATACCAACATCACTGTTGATAGTACATTAATATCAAATAAAACTCTAGGCTTTACTTGGATTTTGAAAGTTTTTCCACTAGTCTTTTTCGGTTCTAGAATTCAATTCAGAATACCACATTGCATTTAACATAATATATTTTACACACACAGACAGAAAAAGAAAACATGGCTTAATATTCTAAACGTTGCTGGATACTCGGAATCACTATTAGCAGATGCTGGGAACGCCCTTCTTGCTGTAACTCTAAGATGGCTTCTGTGCACAGGGACTCTGCTTTTATTTTTTAGGGTGGGCTGACATTGCTGCCAATGAGTCTGTAATAGCTAGAGAACTCTACTCACATGTCCTCCTGTCTGCATTCCCGTGGCCATGGATATCTGCTTTGTAATTTTCTCTTAGTCCACGAAGTAAACTATTTACATTGCTGGGCGGCTTCCACCACCTAGGTCAAGGATCAGGCTAAGGAAGATAGTTGTAGTTACCAGAGAGCACTAGTGAGAGGCAATTTCATACGAGAAGATGAAATGTGATTTCTGGGAAGCCCAGTGACAATGCTATAAAGCCAGGATCTGTAGGGAATAGATAAAGGTAGGAACTGGATAAGCTATCTGAAGTCAGAGGACTTAGTCAAGAACCAGAAGGGCAGGGTATCTGAGCACATTATTTGGAAAAGACTCAGCATTCACTGGTCCAGTCCATGCCAAAAAACGTGGCTTAAAAAAAAAATGAATGAAATTCATCTCTGTAAAAATAAATACAATTTTAACTATACAAAAATGAATAAATTAGTAGATAATACACAAAATTGGAAAATAATATGAGCATTTCAGTAGGAATAAGGTGATCTATACAAAAGCCCCACTGGAATCTGACTACTGATAAAAGACAATAAAAATAAGAAAGTTGAGAATTCTTTAAGTCTGCACAGCAAGCCACAGGGCCAATATCTTCAGAGAAGCCCCTGTCATTCTGATCGGAGGTAGATATTTGGTGCCTATCTCACTACCCAACTTACTCTCCTTTGCTTTCTTACCAGGTCCAGATCTTATATCCCAGTTTCCTTTACTCCCTTTCTCTTTCTTATCAAACTCCGCATCACTTTTCTCTCTTCTGGTATGGAACTCCAGGAAGATAGACTGAGACACACTTTTTCAGAGAAAAAAATTTCAAAATCTTCTCCCACCTCCCATCACATTTGTTGGAAAGTCTGCCCCATATTGAAGACTATATAAAGATTAAATAACTACTACCTACTGCAGGTTCCCCATGGCCAAAGTACTGTTTTATTATCTCATTAACAAAGAATCCTAAAAGGTATCATTATTCAACTTTCAAAATAGGAAACGGAGACCCATAAAGGTCAAGTGACTCACTCGGGTTACAGCCACAAAGTGGAGAGTGACTCTGCTTGTGTACTTGTGCTTTTTACCCTGTTCCCTCCAGAAGCTTTCAACTACATGAGAGGCTTTTTTAACAACTCATAAATTGAACTGTCAGCCACAGAGGCTATGAGTTTTTCTTTTTTAATAGAATAAAGATGATATGATTTCCCAAATAGAAATTTAATCATTTTCCATATGACTGTTTAAGAAATGTCCATCAGTCTTTTACACACACACACACACACACACACACACACACAAACACACACACACAAACACACACACACACACACACACACACACACACACTTAGTAAACCTTCCTGGAACACAATAGAATAGGCATAGCATATTTTAATTATAAGGCAGGATGGTCAAAAGCACAAGGTATTACATGCCTCAGGTGTTGCCACAAAGTATGGTAGCTGTAGACCCAGGAATTTTAACTACCTGAAAAGTGTCATAATTTCTGCAAACTATCCTGTCTGTCATGTTTTACAGCAATTTTGAAATAGAATTTATAAGTTAAAAATAAGCTACATAACATGTAGTGTTGCACCACAGATGTGGGCCTGACTTCAGTGGCAGCTGGCCAGAAACTTCCATCAGGCAATGCTTAGAGTTCCACAGTCATTATCTCTGGGAATGCTGAATACTCTATTTTGAGTTTAAAAGATAGATAGATGCTATAGAAATAATATATAGAAAGATAACATGTATATACATATATGTGTATATATAGATGATACCAAAAAAATATATACACATTTTAAGAAAGAAAAAAACTGTATTAGAATTGTAATACTCGGCCGGGCTCGGTGGCTCAGCCTGTAATCCCGAGCCTTTGGGAGGCTGAGGTGAGTGGATTCCCTGAGCCCACGGGTTCGAGACCCGCTTGGGCACCGAGACCTCATCTCGACAATAAATCAAAAAATCAGCCAGGCGTGGTAGCGCATGCCTGTAATTCCGGCTACTTGGAAGCTGAGGCAGAAGGATCGCTGGAGCTCAGCCGGTCAAGGCTGCGGTGGCCGGGAGCGGCCGCTGCACTCCAGTCTGGGCAAGAGAGTGAGACTCCAACTCAAAAAAAAAAGAATTGTAATACTCAATATACACCAATAACAAAAGATGAATACAGTCATGTTTGACTTCTGCACTAACAAGAGGTGCTCTAGGTGGTTATCACCAGCGTCCAGACATTTCTTTTCTTTTCTTTTTTTAGATTAGAAAATATCATTTATTTACAAGGTAAGTTAGAGAAAGAGAGAGAGAGGAGATTCACATCCCCATGTTGGGAAAGGAAGCCAAAGCCAGGAAACATGGTGACAGCCGTAGCTCAAAGAGCACATGGCCACACCAGAGTCCAGTCAGAATCCAGGCACTACTGACTACAGCAAACTAAAAATAATATACAGAAAACATCTCTTAAAATGTATATGCATTCTAACTATGGCGTTCGCTCAAAAGATGACATTCACCAAATGAATGCATGCTAACATTCCCGTGGGATAGGCAGGATAGCCAAAGGAAATGGCAGAAGCACAGTTGAGAGAGTGTCACACGACACATTGCTAACCTAATTTAATTCAACTTTGAAAAGTAATACATAGGAAATATCTCTTAAAGTGTGTATGCATTTTTAGGTACCCCCTGCCAGTATACATATATTTCATTCCAGATGGGAAGGTAAATGACTGAGCCTGGAATATGCTTGCTCTTTTGCCATACAAACATTCTTTTCACAGTGACTATTAAAAACGTCATAACTGGTTATTACATGGTGACAGAATAAGTTGACTGTGAAAGTCTGGTTATTATATGGTGACAGAACAGGTTGGACTGTGAAAGCAAGTGTGCATAAAGACTGTCTGTGTGAGTGGGTGTGTGTCGGTGGGTGAGTGAGGGGAGACTGGGATTCATGCACCCAGGATTCTCCTCCAGAGGTGACTGCAACCCCTCACCACCCTGAGACTGGAGCCCCCCGGCTCAAAGGATCTGAATCTTCTGCTGTTCTTGGAGCTTGCCTGAGAAAAGTCTGCCGAGCACAGCTGAGTCTCATCACCTAGCGCGCGGTGCACACCACCACCTGTAGCAGCAAAGCGGCTGGAACCCCGACCAGTGGAGAGAGATGGGGACAGCTGGAGAAGAGCCCCACCACCCACGAGGAAATGCCCTTTTTCTCTGTCCCAGGACCTGGCAGAGCCCGGCATTGCCCAGCCCAGCTCCACCCAGCCTCCAACCGGGGACCTAGAGGTCCTCTCATCAAACTCGGAGAGACTGACACTCCTCCCCCACGCTGGAGCAGGCACAGACACCTCAGAGTTGAGTGGGAGATTGGCAGCGGGAACCAGGTGAGTCCAGATCTGATCCACGCTCCTCCCGCAACAGTCCTTGGGGCATCTGACCCACCCTGAGAGCCACCCTATCAGCCTGTCTGAGAGCAGAGGGGAGGGACTGGAGGCCAGAGCTGAAAGGAACTTGGACTTACAGGAACAACCTCAGAATGAGTTTTGGTTTTTTGTCAGTTTCTTTTTGGTTTTGCTCAGTTTTTAAAAAATTTTTGTTTGTTCATTTAGTTTTTTTCTCTCTTTCTGTTTTTGATTTTGTTTTCGTACTTGCTCTTTCTGTTGTTTTATTGCTGTTATTTTTCAACTTCCTGTTTGTGTGGGGGTATTTTTGAGGGAGAGTACACCAATGGGGGTTTTTGGTCAGTTTGTGTGTTTATATGGTTATCTGTATTTTAAAAAATCTTTTCTGTCTTTGTTTGTGCCTCTTTTCATTTGTTAGTTGGTATGGCTATCTGCTTTCCCTCTTCTTCTCCTCTTTCTTCATCTACCTCTCATCTCTCTTCTTCCTTTTTCCATTATTTTCCTTTATCTTACTTCATTTTGCTTTCAGAGGGCAAACTCATAGCCCCACTGCATGGACAGATGGTAAGGCAGTGTGAAGCGGGTTCCAGGGTGTCCGCACACTGGTCAGCAGATATGGGGATCTGCAGATAGTTTCTGAATCATAGCCCTCCACCCCCAATTAAATCTCAAAACTGCAAAAAGGACAGCACCCCCACCCATAGTCCAGTATTGAACAAAGCCAGAGGAACCACATAAGGAACAGTAGGAGATTGAGCAAACAGAAGTGAAATCTACCCCCTCATCCCTAAAGAACAGAATTAAAGAAGAGCTTTTTTAAAAAAAGGTGGTGGAGAATCTACGCAAAAGAAAGAAAAACCAAAAGAAGAATATGGGACTCACACAGAACCCCAGGAGGTCAGCGGCTGAGAATACAGACTTTGGAACTCAAACAGTGAAGGGGCCCTCAGAATGACTGGTCTCAAACCACAAACCCAGATATCAAGACATTAATAGAATAAATGGAATTGAAGAGAGACAAGAGGAAAGAATGCAGGTGTTTATAACTGAGATAACAGCAATAAAGAGCACAGTGAATGAAGTAAATAACAAACTGATAAGCATGGAAAACAGAATTAACCAAACAGAAGAATCTCAGAGCTTGAGGACCAACATATGTAACTAATCCAAACTGTTAAACACACAGAAAAGAAGCTTTAAAAGACAGTACAAAGCCTCCAAGGAATGAGTGATTATATCAAGAGGATGAACCTAAGATTAATTGGAATTCCTGAGGTAGATGGAGAGACAGAGACCACCCTGGAACAAACATTCCATGAAATTATCCAAGAAAATTTCCCTCATCTCATCAGTGACTTGATCATTCAAACACAAGAGATTCAGAGAACCCCTGCGAGACAACAGATGAGAAGAACAACTCCTAGACACATAGTAATTTTCCTACACAAGGCAGGTATAAAAGAAAAAATCCTAAAAGCAGCAAGAGAAAAAGGCCAGACTACCTACTAGGGAAGACCAATTAGAATTGCAACAGACTTATCTACAGAAACACTTCCGGCTAGGAGAGCCCGGAGCCCAATCTTCAAAGTTCTCAAAGATAAACAATTTCAACAAAGAATTACCTACCCAGCTAAGTTAAACTTCATCAGAGAATTGAAATCCTTCCCATTCAGTCCCTAAGAGCTTATGCTGCCTCCAGACCAGCTCTATAAGAAACACTTAAGTAAGTATTAAACATAGAAGAAAGGGGAAAAAAAATGAATGACAACACCCTTCCCAAGAATGCAGGAAAGAGACTGAAAATACACATGAATCAACCCAAAAATCAAAAGAGAGACAACAAACAAACAAGCAGCAGCAACAGCAATAGACGTTATAAGAACCTCATGACAGGGATAAACTCTCATATCTCAATAATTAGCCTGAATGTGAATGGACTAAATGTACCACTGAAAAGACATAGAATGACAAAATGGATAAAATATCATGAGGCAATAATATATTATCTCCAAGAGACTCATCTCACCAGAAAGAATACTCACAGACTCAAGGTAAGAGGATGGGAAACAAAATTTCAGATGAACGTAACACAAAGAAAGCAGGAGTCGTGATCTTAATATCAGACAAAATACCCTTTAAGCTTTCAAAAATTAAAAAAGATACGGAAGGTTTCTACATAATGATAAAAGTTTCAATCCATCAATAAGAAATAACCATCCTAAATGTATATGCACACAACATAAGAGCACCAACTTTCATAAAGCAGCTTCTAGGTAAACTTAAAAAATATATTGATTCTAATAGTATCATAGTTGGGGACTTAAATATACCACTCACATTCAACAGATAAATGAAAAAATGTTCAGCCTCACTAGTCATCAAAGAAATGCAAATTAAAACCACACTGAGATTCCACCTAACTCCAGTCAGGATGGCCCTCATCAATAACTTAAAAAACAACAGATGCTGGAGAGGATGTGGTGAAAAGGGAACACTTCTACACTGTTGGTGGGAGTGTAAACTAGTACAACTTCTGTGAAAAACAGTTTGGCGATTCCCAAAAGATCTAAAAATCAACCTTCTATATGACCCTGCAATTCCCTTACTTGGAATATTCCCAGGGGAACTCAAATCACTCTATGAAAAAGATACCTGCACCTGTATGTTTATTGCAGCACTGTTCACAATAGTAAAAACATGGAACTAACCATGTTGCCCATCGATAGAGAACTGGGGGAAAAAATGTGGTACATATACACAATGGAATATTATGCAGCCATAAATAAAGACAAAATCATGAACTTCACAGCAACCTGAATGGACTTAGAATCTATAATACTGAGTGACCTATCACAGAAACAAAGAACTGAGCATCACATGTTCTCACTTGTAAGTGGTCCTTGAACAATGATCATAATACTATAAGAAAAGGATTGGCATTAGTGGGAACCTGCCGGGTGAGGACAGGGGTGGGACTGGCAGTAGTGGGAATCTGCCAGGGGTGGGGGCACACCTCGTCAACAAGGGGACCTGCATAATGAACATTTGTATGCCTAACCCTGAATTGTACCCCACATCTTTAAAATAAGAAAATGAGAATAACTGTCAGACCATGCCCATTGTATCAAAAGTGCATTGTAATTTTATGGAAAACATAGGTAAGACAGGAAGTGCATGATTTGGGTTGATGATACAGTCAATTATGCCCCTTAACAAATGGCTTTACAAGTTGTATGCTCCTTAGCTTATGTCACCTTTCTCTTTTAGCTTCCCTGCATGATCATTTCTCACTGTGAAATAAAAATGTTCCATGACTTTCAAGCCAGTCCCAACTTTCAGTGATTCGGAAACATCAAGTTTCCATTCCCAGTTCTGTATGTTTACTGGATACTTGGGTTGTTTATTCAATCTTTCAAATAAACATTGAATAAATGAATGAATGAATGGATCATCTATTAAAGTCTTGCCTATATTCTCTCTGCTTCTCTTAAATAGTCAATCTCTGCTTCTCTATTTCTAATGCATTGTTTTAACAATTTCTTTCTAATACACATGTTCATCGATCCTCATTATAAATAAAGTTCTGTGGAAAGCAAGAAAAAAAGAAAGAGAAAAAATGAAGACTCTTTTACCTTGAAGGATATTGTTGCCTCATGGGCGAACATCCCACTTCAGATATTTTCAGTGCAATAGAACTTCAGAAAAGGGATTTGGACGGTACTGGGAGGGCTTAGAATTCTTTTGCCTACTTTAGCGCCAAGTAAAGCACCCCTTCCAACTGAAATCATAAATCAAGATAACGATTCTCTCCGCATCCTTGTGATCACATTCACAAAAGTAAGGATTAACTACACTAGAAATTTTGAGCATGGAAATAAGTTAATTAAATTAGAAACAGAGTGTTATATTTGGAAACGTGGGTTTGCAAGAAATAGAAATAGAAAGGAATTTGTTACTGAAACTATGAAAATGCTTCAGACTTTGTCTGATAGAAAAAGGACCTCAAAAGCCATCTGTCTTAGTGTGGAAAAGTTGTGATTATTTGAAAATGTCTGGAGTATTTTAGGGACATTTGGGGGGCATTATTTTGATTTGACTGAAGTGGGTCATTCCTTGTAATGCTCTATTTTTTTGTTGTTGTTGTGACTAGGAGCCACCTGAAGCGTATCTCAACCTTGATCCTGACAAAAAATGTATTATCTCCCTATTAAAATATAATCACACATTGTCATCTACCTGATCATTCATTCAGGCAGTACTAGATAGCACTCCTTGGCTCAGGGTTACAAACTTCAGTTCTGCTTGGCTTGACACTTCCCTTTGATTTTCATGTTTAATCAGCTATAGAGATCTGTGATTCTATCTATAAAATAATTATCAAATTGTACTTTTAAATTTTTATTATCATTGCACTCCTATAGATCAAAAAAAAACTTTGCCTAAATATTTACAATTAATGTTGGAAGAAGAAGTGATCATATGGGTGGATAAGTTAATATAAAAGTTATTTGGTGGTGCCAGACATCACCCCTCTAAGAGTACAAACATCAGAGGAAAGGGTCAGTATCCAGCTCATCTTGGTGATCCACAATTATTTCATATACAGCCTTGCAATTATAGTTACCCGTGGTTTATTGTTATTCTTTGGTTAGCTAAGAAAGGCCATCTGCTACAGTTTGGTCCATTTAACTCCTTCAAATCCACTGTTGAAATTTTATTCCCAAGTTAAAGGTCACATGGGAGGTGTTTGGGTTATGGGGGTGGATCCCTTATGAATGGCTTTGTGCCATGCTCTTGGTAATGAGTTCTTGCTCTATTAGTTCCCATGAAAGCTGGTTGTGCGAAAAAGTCTCTTTGTTGTTTCCTCTTTTGCTATGTGATCTCTGCACACTTTGGCTTCTCTTTCACTTTCCACTTTGAGGGGAAGCAGCCTGCGGTCCTCACCAGAAGCAGGTGCTGGTGCCATGCTTTTTGTGCTGCCCGCAGAACTGTAAGACACATGCACCTCTTCTCTTTGTAAATTATCTTGTCTCAGGTGTCCCTTTAAAGGAACACAAATGGACTAACACTATCATAAGTATAATATAAGCACATTGCTTTCAAGATTTATCAGTGCTCTTTAAATGTCCTTGAACAAACTGGTGTTTGAAAATATTGAGACTATATCCAATTTAATATAGTAGTGCTATGAAAGGGAGATAGATAAATTCCATCCTGTGAAAGTATGGCTGTAAGTGGTCATTTCTGCTGAAATTGTTATTACCATTGAAATGAAAATCAGCAATCTGCCTGGGTTCTTTTAATAAACAAGGAGGGGTTTAACAAAACTATAAATTCCATTGCTGTGGCAAAAAAATAGGATCAGCCATGCTGAAACGATCCAGATGTTGTAGGCTGTGTCATTTCAAAATATTTTACTTCTATTTCTCTCCATATATATTTTTGTTTGTGTAAACAGAGTTTATTGTGGTGGTGATTGAAAGAGCAAATTCCAGTTCTTTCAACTCTGTGATTATGCAGCTTCTGTGTTGGGGTCTATTTGATTGTCAAACTAGGCAAGACTTTTTGTGTTGCGCTGCCTTTGTACTGGCAGGCTTAGAAAGGATAACACGGATTTCATCAGCTCTGACAAAATGCTATGCATTTCACATCCCAAAGCTCGTCAAGTTCTACTGTGTAGAATACCTTAATCCCCAATATATGTGTGTGTTACATTTTCTCACTTGTGCTCCCCGAAAGTATTTGCATCTTTTTTGTAACATATGCATAAAGCTGACTTTAACATTTGAATAATTTCTCCAAATACTGATGTGCTTATAAGATGATTAATTCATTCTGCCTGTCAGGCACAATATAACCAGGAGAAACTGTTTGCAAAGAAAATTCTTTGGGTTTATCAGATTTAGCACAGTGTATTCATAAATCAGTAGCGTGCTGGTGATAATAGACAGGAAATATAAGTGTACTTGGGAAGTGAGAGGATGAGCAAGTGTTAGGTAAAAATCAGAGCTAGAAGGGAAGGTTATTTTTTTTTTAAAGTCAGGGAAGAGAGAAAAAACATGAAAAATAGTAAAGTAAAGGTGAGGAAAAAAAAAGAAATCTCAGGATAGAGGTATGAACATGGAGCTTCCAGCATGATATTGCATTTATCAGCTTTTGAGGGCACTTTTTTCAGAAGTTGAAATGAGGCTGTAGAGGTGAGGGAAGAAAGTCCTTGGAGTTTATTTGCTGGACTGATGTAAAAATAAATAAGGCTAACATAAGAATATAAAAATAAAAATAGAGTCTTGACAACACTTTGTCCTTTTTTTTTTCACCTAAAAACAAAGCTACCTCAAAAACATTCTATACCTTTCGGTGGACTTCTAAAATCTACTTAATAGTCCTCATTGTGGAGAAGAAATGTGCTTACATTTATCAAATGGTGTGGTGGTATCCTGATACAGTTTTAACAGCACTTGATATAGTCTTTCTGTTTTAAATCTTTCTCTTTAAGAAACATTCACCTTAATTTTCAAAAAAGCAATTCTTCAGGTAGTCTTACAAAAGATTTTTTAAAATGAGTCTTTGTGCTATAATTGGGAAAGCCTTGAATTAGTTCACAGGTAGGAGTACAGGAAGTAAAAATGCTATCTCCCCTCCCTAGCTAGACATTTCCCCACTTTATATTATAGATGTCACAAATTAAATATGTTTAGATTATGCTCCTATTAACATAGATTGATATTTATGCTTTTGTTTTTTAAATCCTATAGTAGAATAAAAAGTGGAGTCATCAACCAAAATTATCATAAACATTATTGCATCTGTATATAGATATATTTAATTTTATTAAATAATTTTATATTTGTGTATGGTTTTAAGTTGCTGTCTAGCATCCTTTTATTTAAACTAGAAGTCGTCTCTTTAGCATTTCTTGTAGGGCAGGTATAGTGGTAACAAACTTTTGTTTTACGTGGGGATGTCTTAATTTCTTCCTCAATTTCGAAAGATGATATTTCTGGATACATTATTCTTGCTGGAAAGTTTTTGTCTTTGTTTCTGCTCCCACACTCATAGATATCATTAAACTGACTTCCAGCCTGCCAAGTTTCTTCTGAGAAATCCACTGATACTCTTGGAGAATGTCTTGCTTATAATGTGTCACTTTTCACTTGCTCCATTTCAGTTCTTCCTTTTTTCTTTTTTTTTTTTGACTTTTGACAATTGGAATATAATGTGTCTTGGTGTAGGTCTCCTAGGATTTACAAGTAGTTTGTTGAACTTCTTGTATTTGTATATCTATGTCTTTCCTTAGACTTGAGATTTTGGGGGGCTATTATTTCTTCAAATAAACTCTCTACTCCATTCTCTCCCATTTCCCCTGCTAGAACCCACACAATGCATATGTTGGCCCAATTGATGGTACTCTATATGTCCCTTGAACTCTGTTTACTTTTCTCCATTTTTTTCTCCTTTATATTCTTGTTAACATCAAATGATCTCTCTTCAAGTTTGCTTACTCTTTCTTCCGTCTGTTCAAGTCTGTTGTTGAACCCTTCTAGGTAATATTACATTTTAATTTTTGTATTAGTAGATTTAAAAATGACTTTTTTGTCATTTTTAAATAATTTATCTGTTCTTATATTCATATGTTGTTGATATATCATTCTCCAGATTTTCTTTAGTTATTTGTCTGTACTTTCCTTTTGCTCTTTCAGCATATTTAAGACAGTTATTTTAAACTCTCCGTCTAGTTAAGTCTAAATTCTAAGTTTCTTTAGAATGAGTTTCTGGTGAATTGTTTTCTTTTTTAAATGGACTTGTGCTGTTTCTTTGTATGCCCTGTGATCTTTTGTTGAAAATTGAGTATTTGTAAAAATAGCCATTTCTCACAATCTTTGTAGACTTATTCCATGCAGGAGAAGATCTTCACTAGTCACTTCAGCATAAAAGCTTAAGGTTTTTCAAGACTTTCTGAACACATATCTTCCTTACACCTGTGGGTATTTTTCTAATTCAATTCATCCATATACACGGCCGTGTTTAAATGTCTAATTTTCCCAAGAGTCTAATCTCTGCTTCTCAGGACCTTGACTATGCTGTGTATTCTTTTTCCTGTAAGCTCTTGCTCTCAGGCATCCTTAAAGTCCTCCAGTTCCCCAGCCCTGATTAACATGCTCCAGCACAAGCCACTACTCTCTGTGGCCTTCAGCATTACCTACAAGCTATGCCTCAATTTCTGCCTGAGCTCCAAATCATGTGAGACAAAAACCAGTTCCTTGCATATCCTCCAGACAAGACAGACTTTGCAAGCAAGTTTCATCCTTTCCCTTCTATGCTGGGGGGAATTCGGCAGCATCCTCCTGACTTCATCAAGCTACATCGCATTGGAGAGAAGATGGGGCAAGAGTAAACAAAAGCGCAACCACCTCCCTACTGCTTTGAATGTATTTTTGCTTTTTTCTTTCTTTCTTAGATCTCCATTTCATTGCTGCAGATGCTTTACTTGTCTCTAGATTTCCCACAAAGGTATTTCAGTTAGTCTGTCACTGCATACTTGACAATTTCATGTAGGAACAAGGATCTAGAGCTTCCTAGTCTATCATATTGCTAATGTCACTCTCCTAGTACAAATTACTTTGCAAGCATATGGAATCTTGGAAATTGAAAGACCATTTTTATTTATTTACTTTTAATTTTTGAAAGATCATCTTTAAATTTAGTAAAAAGTAGATTTGTCTGGTTTCAATTTTTGTTGGAAGAAGAAATGATGTATGATTGGGCAGATTATCAACAGTGGAGTAAAATTGAAGATGCAAATGTTGTTGTATAAAACAGAAAAATTAGAACTTTAGATTTTTTAGTGACTTCAAAAAGAAGAAAGGGATACATTTTTCTGTGATGTTGATGTAGAATGTGAATATAAATTGTTGTAGCCATGAAAATACTTACCACATTAAAAAAACTTAGACAATTTAATAAAAAAATTTGAATCTCCATAAAGTAAAATTAATTATAATATTTATGACAGTATGTGATAATATGAGACCTACTCACTGATTATGACAATATAAGTTGCTACAGACTTTCCTGTGAAATATTTTGCAACAGAGAACATAAGCCTTTACCTCATCTATTCACTAATGTATTCAGTCAATAAATATTTACTGAGTTCCTGATGTGAGTTAGGCCTTATGCATAGCATATTCAAAGTAATGATTTTTATGCTGTCCTTATGCATCTTCTTCCTACATAGGCAACATAAATATATATTTAACAAAACTACACAGCTACATGCAAAAATTACAAATGTGACATGTAAAATGAAGGAGTGATACCCCAAGCTGAGAAAGGGTAGAATCAGAGAGGCTTCTCCAAACTAGAAGATCAAGAAAACATTCCTTGAGAACGCAATGTTCAAGCTGAAACCTAAAAAAAATAGCAATTAATATAGCAAGGGATAACTAATATAGTAAGGGATAAATGAAGAGAATAGGTACAAGGAAATAAAGTAGAAAACAAAACAGTACACTGAAATATTGTGAAGTTACAGAATGACTGAAGAACACACGATAAGGGGTTGGACGATCGCTTCAGAAGAGACCAGAGCATACTGGGTGATGTGTGAAACACAGAGAATTGTAACTATGGTATTATCTTTTTTTTTTTTTTTAATTTGAGTTGGAGTCTCACTCTGTTGCCCGGTTTGGAGTGCTGTGGCACACTCACGGCCACTCCAGCATCGACCTGCTTGCTGGGCTCCGGTGATCCTTCCCCCTCAGTCTTCCAAGCAGCCAGAACTACAGGTGCTCACTACCGGGTATTATCTTAAGGCAAATGATTACACAACTTTAAAATGGGGAAGAAAATAAATATGAGGGTAGAAATGGACTAATCGTAATGAAGTTTTTATTTTTAATTTAAAGTTATTCTTATTTTTCTTTATGTCAATAGCTTGAGGGGGTACAAATAGTTTTTAGTCTGGGCTTTAAGAGTACCAGCCACCCCCAACTGTGCACTTTGTACCCAATAGGTGTACCCCTTCCTCCCTCCCCACGAAGTATGCAATGTCCATTATGCCATTCTTTATGTCTTTCTGGATCCCCAGTTTAGCTCCCACTAATAAGTGAGAACATGTGGTGTTTGATAATCTGTTTCTGAGTTAGTTCACTTAGGATGCTGGTCACTTTCATCCAAGCTGCTGCAAAGGACATTATTTCATTCTTTGATAGCTGGAAAGTATTCCATAGTGTATTTATACCACAATTCATTATCTACTGGTTGGTTTATGGGCATTTAGGTTGACTCCACATCTTTGCAGTTGCGCACTGTGCTGTGAGGAGCATGCAGGTATGAGTGTCTTTTTGTATTACCACCTCTGTTCTTTGAGTATATAGACACCTAGTAATGGAATTGCTGGATCAAATGGCAGGTCTACTTTCAGTTATGTTAGAAATCTCCATGGTGCTTTCCATAGAAGCAGTACTAATTTACACTGTACTAATTTATACCAACAATGTATGTGTTCCTTCTTCTCTGCCTCCATGCCCATATCTCTTGTTTATTGGTTTTTGAATAATGGCCATTCTGACTGGTGTAAGGTGGTATCTCATTGTGGTTTTGATTTGCATTTCTCTGACGAGTGGTGATGTTGAGCACTTTTTCATATGTTTTTTGGCCATTTGTACATCTTTTTTTGAGAGATGTCTGTTCATGTCATTTGCCCCCTTTTTAATGGGTTGTTTGATTTTTATTGCTGATTTGTTTGAATTCTTTGTATATTCTGGATAGCCTTTGTCAGTTGTATAGTTGGTGAATATCTTCTCCCATTCTATAGGTTGCCTATTTGCTTTGTTATTTCTTTTGCTATGCAGAGATTTTTTAGTTTAATTAGGTATTACTTGTTTATTTTTGTTTTAGTTGCATTTGCTTTTGGGGTTTTAGCCATAAATTTTTTGTGTAGGCCCATGTCCAGAAAAGTTTTTTCTGGGGTTTCTTCTAGGTTAGGATTTTTTTGATTTCAGGCCTGACGTTTAAAGCTTCAATCCATTTTGAGTTAATGTTTGTACACGGGGAGGGTTAGGAATTCTGCATGTAGCAATTTAATTTTCCTAGTGCCATTTGTTGAATAAAGTGTCCTTTCTTCAGTGTATGTTTTTTGTCTGCTTTGCCATAGATCAGTTGACTGTAGGTGTTTGGACTCATTTCTGGATTTTGTGTTCTGTTCCATCGGTCCCTGTTTCTGCTCTTGTTCCAGTACCATGCCATTTGGGTTACCACAACCTTGACGTAAAGTATGAAGTCAGGTAATCTGATGCCTCCAACTTTGTTTTCTTTTTTGCTCAGGATTGCTTTGACTATTCTGGCTCTTTTTTGGTTCCATATACATTTTAAGATTTTTTTTTCTAATTCTGTGAAGAATGATGTTGGCTGTTTGATAGGGATTACATTGACATTGGCTGTGGGTCTGGAATATGTAATTTTTATTATTTTGAGGAATGTTTCCTGAATGCCGATCTTCCTGAGGTTTTTTTTATCATGAAGGGGTGCTGGATTTTCTCAAATACTTTTTATGTATCTACTGAAATGATCATGTGATTTTCGTTTTCAAGTTGGCTTATTTAGTGGATCATGTATATAGTGGAGCACATCTTCTCTAAACTAAAAAAAATCAAGATAATATTTTCTGAGAGAGCAACGTTTAAGCTGAGATTGAAAGAAAAAATTAATACTTAGTATTGTAAGGGATAATTAATATAGTAAGGGATAAGCGGAGGGAATAGATGAAAGGGAATAAGATTTTTTTAAAAAATAAAACAGTACATTGAAAGACCATGAAATTACAGGGTGATTGGAGGACATATAATAAGAGGTTTGTGAAAACTCCAGATAAGACCAGGTTATTCACGATGATGCATAATACATTGAAAATTATAATTATGGAATTATCATAAGGCAAATGATTACACTGTTTTAAAATGGGGTGGAAGATGAATATAAACTGGTAGAAATGGACCAATCATGATAAGGTTTTCATTTTTAAAAATTGGCAATAGGGTATAATATGGATTTGATGCAATGAAGATTGAATATATTAAGTGAGACAAGAGGACCTTACCTGTCTGAGTGAGAATACTGACTACTCAGGCAGAAATTGAAAAATATGGGCAGGTTAAAAAGGTATGTAAAAGATAAAATGAAGACCTGGTGGTGGGATGAATATGGGAGCATAAGAGAGAAGTGTCAAGAGTGATTCCTAGGTTTTTGTTTTGCACCGTTGATTAGAGATCTGATGTTACCAATTTTTTTCATTAGGAGCAATGGACGAATACCTGGTTGGAAGAAATGGGTTTTAATGTTTTGCATTTGGAAAACAGAAGCTGGGAGAATATACTCACCACATTTCATTTTACTCTTGACCAACTAAGAAGATTACATTTCCCAACACATTGGGATCTAGTAGTTGTTATTTTGGTCAAGAAAATGAATAGACAAGCCACTTCCATTTCTGATGCCTCTAAGGTCCTCTGTAATCTCCTACTCTCTTTTCTCTTATTCATAAGTTTGAGAGTCTATGTCTCCAAAACACCAGAGGCATATTTTGGAAGGAGAGTGAATCCCTAAGACACCATTTGGAGAATATCTACCCAGTCTTTACCCAACTTTACCAAGCTATGAATAGACATTGTAATGTTAAACAACCAAGAACTATGAATGTATTTTTGTCTTCTATGCATAGAAGGCACTTCTAAATGAAGTTAAAGTTGAAATAATATTTGGGAGTTGTCAGTATATGGTTAGTAATTAAAATTATAAGTCCAGATGGAATTTTATGGTAAGGGAATACAAAGTGAAAGGGGAAGTTGTGTTTAATACTGTTGAAAACTATTAAATAGGCAGATGAGATAGAATCTGAAAAGTATGCATTTGATCAAAGGACCAGGAGGAGGTGATCTCTGGAAAAGCTATTATCACATGGTTATTTGGACAAAAGCAGATTGGTGTAGGTCAAGGAATCGGTGACAAAATGAAATAATATTCACAGAATTTTTACTTTGAAAATATGAGAGAGTGTGTACTTTGTTTTTCATGTAAGAAGAGAACTAACTAGGTTTCCATATTAAATATTTAAAGTAAATATAAATAATTTAAAAGGGATAGCAAATATTTAAAGGTTCTAAAAAGATAGGAAATTATGAGAGGAAGGGATCTTGAGAGGAGATTGACCTTGGACTGGAAGAAGGGGAGCTCCTTCATTATAACCAGAAAAAAAAGAGAAGGATAGGCAAAGATGTGAGTCTATCAGTAGGTTGGTTAGAATAAAATTAAGAATGTAATTCTTCTTTTTCTCGGTAATAGAGAAGATATGAACACTTGCTATTGGAGTAGGGTGAGAAACATGGCTGAAGAGAGTGAAGAAGCAGAGATATAATGAATCGAGAAGCATGGCTTACATATTTAGGGGGAATAAAAATTTTACATAATTTCACTTAGACATTTACCTGTTAAGAACTAATTCTAGCCGGGCTCGGTGGCTCAGCCGACAGAGTGAGACTCCGACTCAAAAAAAATAAATAAATAAAAGAACTAATTCTAGGGAAATAATAAATGCTTTAAAAACTTCATCCACAATTTTGTTTTTATTATAGTATTATCCATAATTTTAGAGAATAAAAATAATCTAAATATTGAAGAAGAGAAGGATGAATCAATGAATTAAAATACCTTGCAAGTATTGACCATTACACATTCATGAAAAAATATAAGCAAATTTCAAATCATAGGAAAATGAACTTTTATTAAATAAAAATTGTAATTAAATTAAAATTATAGTTCATTATTGAAATTGTGTATCGGTGTGCCTGTTTCCATGGAAAACATGGCTGAAATATAATTACTAAAGTATTAACAATGGATATATCTTGATACTGAGATAATAGATACTTCTTTTTCTTTTACATACTTTTGATATTTCAATATATTGCAATGAGAAGGAACTATAAAAGTAATAAAATCTAATTCATGTTTTTTATTTTAAATTTCAGACTTGCAGAGATGGAGCAAAAATAGAATAATTTATTTTTGCTGTTTACTTAGATTTTCCAAATTCTGAGTCTATCTTTCTTTTTCTCCCCAAAGATATGTGTATATATTTTCAATGTGTGTTCCTTTCCTCCCCAAAATACTTTAACTTATGTTTTTTTAAAAAATAGAAGCTTTACATCACTAGAGAAAAATTATTAGAATAAAAATTAATATTGACACAGTACTATTATTTATAGACACTATCCAAATTTTTGTCTGTTGTTCAAATAACTGTATAACTATATTGAATCCTAATGTATTTGTTACACATAAGTGACATTTCTTTTTGCTTTTATCTAACAGTTCTCCAGTCTGTAATTAGCAGTCTTTAATTTAAAGTCCCACACTCTTCATATTTTGTTTTTAAAATATTTTGAAGTAATTTGTCTATCTCTCTCTCTCTATCTCATCTCATCTATCTCATCTATCTTCTCTCTTAATTCTGAACTCATTCTTATATCTTCAACTACACTGTAACACTACAGAATTCATTTTTTCACCTTACCTGTTTTCATATTTGTATATCCCTCCTCTGACACGGAGAGTTTTTTTCCTTCCTACCTTGGCGGGTAGGAGGGACAGAGGGAACAGGAGCAGATATTCTGCTAAGTAACTATTAGGAGTCCGAGCCCCAGACACTTGCTGCTCACTTCCCTGGTATCTCACCAGTGCTCTTTCTGGAAGTTCTTTTTGGAGTATATTTGTATTTTCTGGGAGTTCGTCAAACAGAGCAAACATGGCTCCCATTATTGCAAATAATACATTTATTCATGGGAACATTATATTCATTCAAATTTTACAATGTTCTTTCATTTGATGATATCATGAAGAATTCCAGATTGTGTGAAGGAGGCAGTCCTTATTTAGGAACTTAAGTGGAGCTAGATTCTCACATAAAGAGAAAGCAGAGCTCTCTACTTACTAGCCATGTTGTTTGGGAAAGGCCAAGAGGTAGCACAGATATCTAATGTTCAGTTTAAGTTATCTGGAGTAAGTTAAGTTGGTTGTCCTAAGCTATACTTGATTTATTTTATTTGTTAACTTATTCTCCTCTACTGGATTGAGAAACGCATTATTATTTCTCAACATTTTCAGCTTAAATATATCCCTTTCTTCCTGCTATATTCGCCGACCATATCATTTTCCAACCATATAGCTCAAATTTTTATCTTCTTGTTCCTGCATTTATAGCTCTGATTCAGACTTCTCTTGTTTCCAGATTTTCAAAATTCCATTCAGTACTCCTACCTGAAATTTGTATAAATAATCAAACCCTTTATGTTCAAAGCTGAACTCATGACTTTTACCTTTAACATTAAGGTTGCTATCTCACAGGTGTTCTATCCACCACAGCTGCAAATTTTAGCAATTATGATCCTTTCTACTCTTCTCTTATTTTATTGCAATTTATAGCAATTACATCAGAGATCCTTTACTCCTGAATTTCTCTTTTCAAAGAGGACTAATTTACTGTGTAAATTATGATCCTTTCTACTCTTCTTTTTTAACTTTATATCCAATCACTGAATGCATGCTGTCAATTTAACTTTGTAATATTTTTCAATAATTTCTCTTCACCCCCAATGCAACAATCCAGTTTAGAATAAGATATTTTTTTCTCTTGCACTATAGAAATACTCTCTGGTGTGTGTTCTTTTGACATTAATCTGTGCACCTTCTCATTTATATTGACCTCCAAAAACAAGTTCATGTCTATAAGATGTAAATGTGTTTAAAGTAATTTAAATGTCATTAAAGAGAAAGACCCTTAAAGTATTAAGATTGACCAACAAAACCGTTGTACAATTTTGCCTCTGTTTCCTTTATAAGCTGGAGTCAGCCACAGTCACCACTATCTCCATTCTGTGATTCAGCAGCGATGAGTCACAGAATGGAGATGAATTCCTGTGAATTCTTCCAAAGGACTCTCTTGCACTGAGGGCTCGTTTATTGCACTTTCCTCCTCAGTTATTCTTAATTTATACTTCAGAGTTCTTTTTAAATGTGGTTTTCTTTAAGACATTTGTCCCTAACTCTCAGTTATAGATCAGCACCTTCTCATTGTACCCTGAACTTCTTCATAGCATTTAACATATTCGTAAACAATAGCACCATGTGTGAATTCTCCACAAGGGAAAAGTCTATTTGAACAGGACCAAATAGTCTTACTTATCGGTCTAATTCAAGAGTCTAGTGAAGTGCTTGGCACATTACCTAACTGCCCAGTAAATACTAGCTGAATGTTAATTTCAGCTGTTCTGTGTTGGTGACAGATAAATATGGAGAAAGGTTTCAGATTAGGAGCTGAATCACAAGAAAAATTGTTACAATAGGAAAAATGAATGCATGTCTCATCGTTTAGAGGATGTAGTTGAGTGTGAACAGCGTATTGAAGACAGAGTTAGAGAAAAGTTTTATTTAAAGCCAATAAGGCCTTTTTCTGAATAATTTGCTTAAAATACATGCGCCAGCAATGAGATTTGGCATAAATATTCATATCCTTTGGCGCTTTCTTATGCTATCTTCCCTGGTACTTCCAGACCATCTCCCAGCCACACATTCACAGTATAAAGTCTTTCTTTTTTAATGTAGGAAATAAGTTCCATCGCCACTTGCGTGATCTTCATTTTCAGTAAAATCTTATGCTAACTCAAGTTTCTAGTAGATGGTTTGTATTTAAATGCAGTATACACCAAATTAGATTATACATTTGTGAGGTACAATTTGTTTTGTTTGCTTGATTTAGTTTGTGACTTGAACAGCAGTAGGGTGATGTCTACATTGATATGGAGGGTTTTTTCCCCTTTCTCTTTCTTAGGTATTCTCACCTGCATTTACCTCTGCCACAGCCTTCCTCACAGTGACTTGTCCTACCTGATCCACTTGTCTGTGCCTTCCTCCTTTGGGCTGCTTTTAAGAATAGACAACACCTTTCCGTTCTTCTCTAGTCTCTAACATGACGTCTGGCTCATAATTTTCAAGAAGTGCTTATAGAGAGGATGGAGAATCAATAAATGCCTCTTGTAATTTTGGAGATGCCGAAAGAGGCACAGGACAAAGGGCTGGTATAAACCAAGCGTTTACTGGGGGAGAAACTCCCGGGCGAGGTCCCGTGGTCCGGAAAGGTGGGGCAGGGGAGTTGCGCCCAAGGAGGGGCAGGCTTGGGCTTTTAAGGGGGCTGCATTGGGGGAGAGTGTTGGGGGCGGCAGTGAAGCGGGGAGACGAAGCGTGGCATCCGGCGTGGGCCGGAAAGTTTGTCTGGCCCTTCTCAGCAGCTGCCGCAGGTTTCAGCAAGCTGGTGTGTGGTTTGTGGGTTTGGGGTGGAGGGGAGCATAGGGGATGGGTGGGTGAAGGGGCGGATGGGGAAAGGTGAACGCTGCTTCTCCCCCAGCCTAACAACTCTAGCATAGCAAAAAATTCCAGCCGATTTCACCGAAGGCATACCTGGAGCTAAATGGAACAAGAAGAGACAAAAGATAAAAGCCCGTAATAGAGCATATCAAACAGGAGATTATAAGAATCTAGATTTTCATTCATACGGCATGATTGGAGGTGACATGGTATTATGTCACATGAAAAGTAAAATTGTGCCAGATCGATTACTATTAAAAGGCCAGCTTTGTTATCGTTTTTTTTTTTTGTTTTTGTTTTTAGTGGCTAAACTTAAATTTCCTGAGCCTATGCTTACTCAACTAGATCATGTGTTAAAAAGGGGCTATACATACATCATGGGCTTATGTACATTGTCCATGTTGAACATAAGAAGTACACAGTATGATGTAATATACAAAAAATGTTTACCTTTAATGATTTATTTCCAATGAATATCAACTATTCAAGTAACTGACTAAATTCGCTTCTAAAGTACACAGTAAATTAGTCCTCTTTGAAAAGAGCAATTCAGGAGTCAAGAATCTCTGATGCAACTGCTATCGATATGAAATGAGAATGTGTTTGGTGTTGCCCTGAAAGGATCAAAGGCCGGACTCAGAGAGGTAATGGTTTCCTCACTTCATCTCATGGAATGGTAACCATCTAAGCAGTGCCCATTTTATGGTGGGAGGGAAAGGGGGAAGAATCCCAGAATATTATGTTCCACGAACATAAAATTCTATTTCTGAATTCAGCCAAACACAAGACCTACTACTGCTGCACTTAATTTTTCAACTTTCATCTTTGCCTGTATCAGTGTTATTGAATCATTAACCATATTCCAGGAATGCACAGAGTTTACATCAGAATTTATTCAGTATGGGCAAACTATAGAAGCCTAAGATGCCAAATAAATCCAATGAAGTGATGGTCACACCTGCAGCGGGTATGGAACATTCTGACAAGAAAAGATTTTGTCATTTGAATGAGTGACAGAAGGTCATGACTCGGGGAACAACTTGGGAATGGCTCTTAAAGTCTTGGTGAGACTGCACAAAATGAGGACTCTTGCACTCATCCAGTCTAATGACCTTTTAATCACAACTTCCTAACATATATATGCGAAAATCAGTAGCCGCCATCACAAAACAGTGTATGTTATGGACGCAGTCACACAGAGCATCAGCTGTCCTGGGACATTCAGATAATGAAGTCACTTCATGCAAATTCTTAATTATCCTACACTAACCCATAGGATGACCTTATAACTATTACATGCATGTTAGAAATTTGAAAAGTGGGGATTAGAAGGGAACCTTTGTTTCTTTCCTCAAAGCCACTCAACCTATTACAACTAAATGGCAGAACTAAAATGAAATGCCAGTTTGCCTGACTCAAGCACAATTTCCCTGAGGGGATGTGAAGATACATGAGCTGTTTTGTTTTTCTTGTTTCCCAAATATATTAAATACTGTAATATGTTCAATAACTTGAATAAAAAAACTATAAGAAGTTAACTACTTATTTCAAAATATCTCTATAACTCAAAATACTGTCGGAATTTTTGCCTGCAACTGCATTCAGAATCAGCAGCATGCTTGCTTAAACAGATCACAGTTATGAAGGGATTTGATTTTAGAAATAGATGACATTTAGAATGAAGTCTGGAGAAAAAGATCAGTTACTAAAGTTGATAAAAAATGAAATGTGACTATAAAGTAATGTTTGCTTTTGTTTGTTTGTATTTCTGTTTCTCCTGTTGGCATATTCTGTATTCTCAATTTTGTAAAAATGGAGGGCATGTTTGAAAATATTTAAATGAATGCTTTTTTCCAAAGTAACATTTTTGAAAGGAAAAATATTGTGAATGTGTGAGTAATGATTTTTTCAAAGTAAGGGAGGAAGTCTGTACAATGAAAGAGCTTGGGTTTTTAGTCCAAATATCCTGGTTTCAAATTCTGATTCTTCTACTTTCTACCTTGAGCTTCAGTTTTTTCTGAAAAGTGGAGATAAATAATGCCTATTTATAAGCTGTGGTGGGACTTAGTGATGGTGCATGTAAATTACTAAACACACAGCCTCACGGAAATTTACAAAATATTTGTTGTGTTTCAAAAAGTCTAATTGCAATGTTACAAAAGAAGAAAGGTTATGCTGTGCTTGAAGTATGATCCAGCTGCAAAAGCAGTGGTGACAGACGCTAGCATTTAACAAAACTTGGAAATCATTTAATACTATATTTGGCCAAAAAATACAGCCAATTCCTAGGAAAAACGTGATTTTTAAAAAGTTACCTCTTTGGTCAGCTTGGGAGTGTAATGAGCAGAGAGTAAAAACTGATTATGCTGAATACATTGTAATTTTCAACAGGAATCCTAAGGGAAATCAAGAAAATTCACTTTTCATTAGCATTCATGAAAGAGTTTTGTTTATAAAAGGATCTCCTTACATAATAAAACAGTGAATTATTGTTGGTTGCTCAAAGTGTTTTCTAGATGTCCAATCTAAAGTATTATTGTAAGACTAGGGCTAAAGTTATATCCCATGAGATTTTTTTGATGATGATAATACTGTCAAGGCAAGAAAGAATTAATAGAAAATCAGATAACACCAACACCCCTGAGAATATAAGACATACTCTTTGGGTCAGTATGTAGTACAATAATTCCACTCCACTTAGGTTTTAAGTTCTGGGATAAATAGGCTGTCTTTGATTTTAAGTTCAGTAGAAGCATGCATTATGATACAGACATGAGATGTAATTGAAACATAAATACATTTGTTAATATTTTATGCTATTTTCCGAACAAAATATGTCCTTTTCCAGACTAATGTGCAGTTTAGTTAAATAAGCATTTATTGGGATTCTGCTATATGCCCAGCAAATGAATTGAAAATACAGAAATACAAAGCTCTGCTTTTGTGGTGGGTATGTGAATAGTTAGATAAATGAATAGTTAATGGAATTAATGAATAATTAGCTAAATCACATTTGAGGTTAAATATCCAAGAGGAGATAGTATTAGATAGCTGAAAGAGATTGGGGTAAAAATATAGTGTTAAAATCCTCAAGAATAAGGGTTAATTCAAAACATGAAGATGGAATGTGAAGCGAAGGGAGTCCTTACACACTGTTGGTAGGAAGGTAAATTAGTATAGCCATTACGGAAAACAGTAGAGAGGTGACCCAAATAACTAAAAACAAAACTTTCATATAATCCAGCAATCCCACTTCTGTGTAAATACCCAAAGAAAATAAAATTAGTATATTGAAAACATAATAGCACTTTCATGTTTTTTGCAGTGCTATTCATAATAGCCATAAAGGATCAAACTAAATGTCCCTTTGCTAACCCAAGGCTGTTTTTGGAGGTGAATGGATAAAGAAAAAAGTGTATGCTTCATATATGAAATAGTATTCAGTAATACAACAGAAGGAAAGCCTTCTATTTGCAAAACATGGATAAACCTGGGAGACATTATGCTAGTAAAAAAGGCACAGAAAGACAAATACCACAGTATATAGAGTGTAAAAAAGTTGAACATGTAGAAACAAGTTGAAAATTGGTGATCAGAGGCTGATGTGGGGAATAAAAAAGGATTGGGAAAATATTGGTCATAGGGTATGAAATTTCAATTAGGCAAGAGAAGGAATATGTTCAAGAGGTTATTAATATCAATGTATTGTATAGTTGAAAGATATTGTGTGCTCATCACAAATTGATAAAAAGTATGTGAGATAATGCGTGTTAGTAAGCCTAAGACATTCTACAGTGTATATACATTTAAAAGTGTGTTGGATACCATAAATACATACAATTTTTATTTGTCAAGTAATAATAATAGTAACAATAATAACAACAACAAAGCAAGAAAATGGGGAAAATGATCCAAGGCAAGTATGACCTGAAAAGAGGTCTTGAGCAAACTTGAAGGGAACCAACATTTAGGAGCATGTCAAGTAACAAAGAGGTCTGTAAAACAGATTTTAAAAGAAATGATATTTATTAACTGGATATTCTATTTGAAGTGGGAGGAATTTTTAAAATATACTCCAGTCCTTTAATTTGGCTTAGAAAATGAACCAAAATTTAAATGAGTTGAGTGATTTTACAATGTTTAACCACAGAAAGTAGAAGGGAAGAAGTGAATTTTATTATCTATAGTTTGCTAACCCAAGGCTGTTTCTTCTTCATTATAGGACAACTTAACTCTTTGACCTGTCATCCAAAGTATAATATCTTTAAGTAAATGAATGATTATGAATCCCAGTATTGTGAGTTCAATTTAATAATTATTGTGTAATTTACTTTGGCAAAAAATATCAACTAATTCCCCCAATCTTTACTCAGTTTTCAGAATAAACAGTTTTTTGCTTTTCTCCTGGTATTAAAGACCCATCTCTAATCTTGTTGCACTCTTCATTGACTCCTTTTGGTCCCTCCATTCAAAGCTTGTCTACGTATGTTTATCTGTTAAAAAACCATGTTCGTCAATCCATTTCCACCCAAATATGCTTCAGTTTTCTCCATGTATGAAATCCTAATGGTCTTGCTGTCTAGAAAACAAATGTGCATACACATATACGTGCACACACACACATATACACGTGTGCATTTTCTCACCCCCAAATGTTTTTGAGAACCACAAAGAATATGTTGTTTACTTCACAATGTATGTGAAATGAGAATTGTTTGCATACTTTACCAACATATCTGTTGAAGTTCTGTGATCTAATTCCACTTTCCTTTTTTCACAGCCTAAATGCATATTCATTTTAGATGCATTGAATCTCTTAGTTTTAGGTATTTTTAAGAATTTTTTAAAAACTAAGTTAACTTAAAATATTCCATTGGTTGCCTCATTCTCAATGCTGCAAAAGCTTTTATGAACTAAAGACATATAGAATCACAACAGAGCAGGAAGACATGACCAAAAAATTCATGTTTGCTTTTGCAGCATTGAGAAAAAGGCAACCAATGGAATAATTTTAAGCTAACTTAGTTTTTTTTAAAAAATTCCTAAAAAGATCTAAAGCTAAGTGATTCAATGTCTCTAAAACAAATATGCATTCATGTCCCTGCTTCCCTCACACCTGCCATCTACTAATTTGTTCTCCATTTCTATGGTTGTCATTTCAAAAATGTCTTATCAGTGAAATCATACAATATATAACTATTTAGGTTTGCATAATGACTTAAAGATTCATCCATGTTGCCTGTGTATCAACAGTTTATTCTTTTAGTTCAGAGACGCATTCCATGGGGTGTGTGAGAAACAAACTCACCGGTCCAAAATCAAAGACACAGATACACGGAGTGCAGCTGAAGCGAGACTTTAATGGCAGTCTTGCAAGATCGGGTGTCTGGTGTGCAGGCACACCAAAGCAGAAAGAATCAGCACCTTTATTCCTAAAATGCGTGTCCCTCTCCTGGTTCCTCACTGGAGAAATATTTGGAGGAGTTACACGCTTTGCCGGGGTATGCCTACAAGTTACATGTTGATTAGTTTCACAGAATTATCTGACTTACATGTCCTATTTGCCCATCGACTCACAGGATTACTATTCTGATTGGATTCTGCCAAATATTTAAAGGTGTGGCCAGCCAAAGTAAAAAGTTCACAAAAAGGAAGCACAAAGAAGCAGGAAGTGACTCAACAAAAGCATTTAAATATGGCTCAGGGTTAATTTTGAAAATAAGTCATTCCATTTCTTGTAGTATGGATGTAACATTTTTTTATCCATTCATGCTGAAGAACTTGTGGGTTGTTTTTGGTTTGTGGATTTCAGAAATATAGCTGCCATCCATATTTTTGTACAGGTTTTTGAATAAACATAACTTTTCATTATGCTGAGATAAATAACCAAAAGTGAAATCGCTGGGTTTTATGTCAGTTGCATCTTTAGACAGTAAGAAATTGGTGAGTGTTTTCCAGAGTGACTATACCATTTTACATTCCCACTAGCAATGTGTGAATAATATAGTCTCTCTGCATGCTCTATAGAATTTGGCGTTTTCACGCTTTTTATTTATTTATTTTTGTTTTGTGTGGTCAAATCTCGCTATAGTTTTAACCTGCATTTCCCTATTGGCTACAGAAGCTAAGTGTCATTTCTTGTACTTATTTTTATCTAGATTTTCTCTTGGAAATTTGTATTCATGTCTTATGCTCATATTCTAATTGGGTTGTTTGCTTGTTTTTATTGTTGAGTTTTGTGTTCCTTATCTAATCTAAAAACTAGTCATTTGTCAGATGTAATTTTAAAATATTTTATCTCAGTTTTTAGTTTATCTTTTTATTCTCTTGACATAGGCTTGCATAAGGTATTTTTTAAATTTTGATAAAGTCTAACTTATAAATATATCTTCTTATGGATATACTTTTTGTGTTACTATTAAGATCTCTTTATCCAGTCCTAGATCCCAAAGATATTTTTCTTTTTTTACCTAAAAATTTTATAACATTACGTTTTATATTTAACCTCTGCTCCATTTTGAGTAAAATTTTAAGGTGTTAGTTTAGATGAAAACCTATTTTTTATTATTTGCCTATGTATGTTTAATGTGCCAGCACCATTTGTTGAAAATGCTAAATTACTTCTGTACCTTTGACAAAAATTAGTGGAGCATATTTATATAGATCTAATTCTTGGTTTCTAGTTCTTTTAATTGATCTATGCATCAATCTCTACCAATGACACATACTCTTGATTATTGTAGCTGTATAGTAGATATTGAGATTGAATAGAGTGATTCTTCCTACGTTATTCTTTTGATGGTTTTAGCTGCTCTATGGCCTACAATTTTCCATATTAATTTTAGAATAAAGTTGGCCATCTCATGCCCCTGAGGCTTCCACTGGTCATTGCTGGCAGTTGAGGAACGCTGCTGTAGAGGAAAGAAAAAATGTCCACATCCTGGGCTCCCAATTGCTTCTAGATAAGGAAGGGTAATCTCTAGTCTACAGTGACAAAACACTTCCTAACCTAGGAGCTCATTTTGGTGGAGTAGCCCTTGCCTGTGTGCAACAGAAAACCCTTCATGAGATGGCTGGGTTTTGTGGCAGAATCGTTTTTCGTGTGTCTCCTATCTTTTCATTTTTGGGTACAGGAGCAGAATCGAATCTCAGGCCTGGAAGAGAAAGATGTGATGTGTCAACTTGGATCAGCTGCAGTTGAGCTCCGGTAATTCAATCAAATGCTCTTCTAGGTGTTGCTATGAATGGACTTCACAGGGGTAATGAAAGCCCTCATCAGTTGCCTTTAAGTAATGGTGATGACCCTGGATAGCTGGATGATTCTGAGTCTGCCGAAAGCTGGCCAAGGCAAGATTTTGTTTCCCTAGGAGAGGGGAGCAATTCCAGCAGTGGCTGGCAGCTCGTCTCACACCCATGCGGTTCCAGTCCTGCTGCTGATCTTTCCTCCGTGACTGTTGTGGATAACAGCTTCAGCCTTTGCCTGTGGGTTTGAGCTTGTGTGTGTCCCTCCCTTCCTGCCTGCCTGCCTTACTGCTTTGCTTTTTGAATGACTCCTGACTGATGCAATCAGTGACTTGTTAACATTTCAAGCCAAAATGAATCTTAATATAATCAAGCATCCATCTAATGGCTTCAAAAGGAATCAATTCCAACTAAATAAATTAAAAGCAATTGATGAACAATACATTTAATGACTGAATTATTGTCAGTTTAGCCTACAGAAGACCACTAAATTACCAATCTGGCCATTTTGATATCTTAAGCTCAAGTTTAGATCATGGTATCGTCCATCTTATTGGGATTGTGAAAGATAGGCAGTCATCAGAAATCAGGAAAATTGTCACATTAATTCATCTATTTTTCCATTCCAAAGTCCAGGTTTTTTTTTAATCTAAGTATTCACTCACTCAATGAGCCATTGATCTCCCACTGTGAGCCTGGACTTCAATAAATGCTTTTCAGCATCTGAAAAACAGATTTCTGGCTTCATGGATGCTTTCTTCTAACAGTAGAAGATTTTTCAAATGCGCAAATACAATGCCAACTGCTTTTATACTCTAAATGAAAACATTCATTGAGTATCTGCTCTGAAACACAAATGTCATCCTAAATCCTATGTATAATGAGAGAGGTAGAAATAAAATTATATGATATGTATTCACAGTTAATTACTATTTTTAGCAGTGCAGTGATTTACCCGATCACTCATTCATTCAGCAAATTATTGTCTCTCCTGGTACAATATTTGCATAACCATTGGACTTGGGGCTATGTAGTATAAAGCAAAAAAGGCAATGCTGGATTATTAATAGCATAGGAGTTTTAATTAGCCACGTGATTTCCAGTGGAATTATGGAAACTCCATGGTTGCATCAGGCCTAACTAAAAAGGAAAACACACTAATTTAATTTGGAAATTGCTCTCCAACTGCAACGCTTTGCAATTCTTTTCTATTTCAGCACAATTCCACCAGTCTCATCATGATTAAACAACTTACATCATATGGTAGTTGACAAAGGTGCTGGTAGACACAGGAACTTCACATTGCCAATGAAATTTTGACTTCAGCTTAGTGCAGATGTCTTATATTGCCTTCTTTCTGTGAGCACTCAATAAACCCACAAGCCTTCATGTTCAAATGGTAACAAGTCTCTACATGACTCTCGACTCTACTTAATAAGACCCATTAGACAAATGCAAAATAACACAAAACCACATAACAACCTATGGAAGACAGTAGACACAACAGCAGGAGAATGTGCTGATATTTGCCCCCAAATAACCAAGGATGGGAGAGAGCTATAAAAACTCATAACTGCTGAGGAAATTGTTGACCAGAGGACATTAGGCTTTATAGATGGGCACAGATTGAGAAAGACTAATATCGTTTCCCTGAGGTAAAGTCATGTAAATATCTACAAAGTATCTTTTCAAAGCCAAACACGAATCTGGTAGAATACACTGACAAATGAGACAATTCCTACCTTCAAGAATCTGTCAGTATAACACAGGGAATAAAAATCTAAATTAAGTCATTTCAAAACAATGCAAATTCTATGATAAATATGTGTTGAGTGTCAATACAGAGTGTATCTATCAACCTTGCATTGGAGAGGCTCATGGGAACCTAACCAGAGAAGGAACTATGAGATCTATGTTTTGGATGGTGAGCGGGATTTTGATGGGAGGGTGATTCAGGCAAGAGAAAATGGCATGAACACGTCCACAGAGATGGAAAGTTCTCTTGAGAATTTTAAACATGAAACAAATAACATTAAAATAGGAGTCTTCTTCCTTTAAAATGTAAATAAACATTTGGATGAGCCCAATGGCTGCTCAGAGTATATAGTATATTTAGCATAACATTTATGTCACAGTACTTGGTCCAATTTTGTTATAAATTATTTGTTAAGTATGCGTCCATATTTTTAAAGTAGACATAGTAATTATTGATGCTGTTTATAAGCATAAAATCTGCCAGCCCAATGCAAGCAAATAATATTATTAGGTAAGAATAGATATGTCTACATTTATTTTTTCATCTGTAAGAAATATTTTGAAAGTTCACAAAGTATTGATTAAGTAGAATTGACAACTACCACAAGGTGTAAGTATAAAATAATCAGTTGTCTTCAAATGAAATATTTATTTTTATAATAAATATTTGTGTTTGAGAGATAATATTTCAAAATGTATAAGATATGTAGTATATATAAGTAAGAAGTAAAATTATAAAACATTACTAAGTTAGGATAATAAAAACAATGACCCATTTTTCAATTATAAAGATGTGTTAATTGGAAAGAAATAAATATAACACCCAGTTCTTGAGAGTATATCTAAAAGATGCATGCTCATATGTTGTTGTTATAAAAAATTGATTGATAAACTCCATATGAAAGCAAAATTCATATGTATTAAGAGCAATTAAAAAGAGAATAATAGCACAGAAATCTCACATCTGGGAGACTAGCCTATGGGATAATTTAAAATATAAGTCAAGTGATACATAATATTTTTACATTTTTAAGGGTGAAGAGTAGATACAATTTAAGAGTCTAACTATAGCAATTTATTAACTAAATAGTTGAACAGTCACAGGTTAAACCAACATAGGAGTATCAAATCATGTTATTGTTTTTAGCTAACTCATACTGACTACTTACTCTATACCAAGAATTGTGATATACATACTTTATGTATTTTATTATTTGATCATCTCAGCAATCTTATAAAGAATGTATTATTCAAGCTACCATTGCCAAATGAGTAAACTGAATTTTAATGTAGTTAGGATTTTGTCCAAAATCAGGCACAAAAGTGTATGTCACAGACTCACATGAAAACTCATGTTCCTTCTTCTTATAGCCTCTTCTATTATAAGAGTCTATAATGGTTCAGAGGATGCACTTTTATTCTAATTAAAAATAATTGTAAATCAGAGAATGCGGGATAATTATAATTCTATGGTAAATATATACAGTACAGAGAAACACTCAAAGGAAATAGCCTTAAGTTTTAACACATACTGCTTTCGGAGATAGGATTGTGGGTGGTTTTTTTTTTCCTTCCTATAATTTTCTCAACATTAAAAGGGAATTTGTTTGCTTTAATGGGAAGACATTTGATTGATTTTTGATGAACGCCTGAAATCATGCAGTACCTGTTACACATTCTAAACAGATAGTTTGGCTCATGCAGAGCCATTGAAACCCAGAGACACGTTTCTGCTTTTCAGTCTGTTTGTCTATCTTTCCGAGATTTTGAACCATTCTCTCATACACTTACCCCAAGATTTCTTCCTTTTCTTATTGCCAATCACTACTGTAAATGCCCAGGTTCTGCCCTTGTCAAAGAAACTCATTTCTGAGCATCTTCAGGCAGTCAAGGGTCTTTTTCCTCTTCAGAGAGTGAAAAGATTAATTCGCTTTCAGAACCCTGGCTCAGAATAGGAGAATTCACTTGCAAGATCGCAAGCCCTGCATTCCACCTCCACTTTTTCTATTATGAGTGAAGCCTTTCAAGGTCATGGGATTAAATACGGCTGGAGAAAAGTTGATAGTGCCAGAGGATGAAAAATGTATTATGTTTTTAATTATGTGTGGAACAGGAAAGGATTGGCCTGCTCTTACTGTGTGTATATTTGTTTGTCTTTTTCTCCTTTGCAACAAGGCCATCTCCAGAAAGTAATGAAAGTAGATGAAATGGATTTTACTTGAGAAAAGCGTACCAGAAATAAACAAAAATTTTTTTTACCATGGAAAGGATTTATTTCCTATGCTTTCAGAATCTAAAATCTCCTGAGATATAAAAATATATATATGTATGTGTGTATACATATGAAGATAGATAAATATAGATTAGATATAGATAGATAGATAGATAGATAGATAGATAGATAGATAGATAGATAGATAGATAGATGTGCATATATCAGACAAATATACACATGCACATATGCACAAACACACAGGCCCTAACCACATAGGCCTAGTAAAAATGATCAGTGTGTTATACACTTGTGATATTGCATTTGTGAGACTCAGTGGGAGAAATGCTGAATGGCAGGCTTCCCTAAATTTAGAAGACAGCCATGAACTTCGGTATAGTTACCTTGCTGCAGAACACACTGTGAGACTACCAAAAGCAGTGTGGGTCCTGCAGGGTCAGCAATATTGGCGATGTGGCTAGAAAGAATCTGGGCCCAGGCTGGGACCCAAAACGCCAACCAGGATAACATCGACCTAGGTTACACTTTGACAAAGTTGTAAAGAACCATATGGACCTGTACAGGGGTAAGTGAGGGGCAGAAGACAGTGAGGTCATCCTCACTGTCATGTTCAGTCTGAGGCCATGGAGAGCTTCCCAATGGCTTCGAAATTCACGTCTGTTCAATCGCCTTAGGAAAGTGACCTTTGATTCTGCATAGTGCAGTGGTTTTCCACCCATGATTCACAGAATCCCAGGGATTTCATATAGTACATCAGCAGCTGGAGTTAGGTATGCAGGAGGTGGAAGACCGACATGGAAGGTGGTCACCTTCTATGTAAGCCATGTACACACACCCAGACTTGCAAAAATGTTTACTTTATCTATTACAACCAGTAGGCTTTTTCCCCAAAACATAAGTTTTTATTGATTTTTCATTTTTTTCTTAATCACCAAGCTATGGACTCTTAATGCAAGAGTTCAAGCCATACAGAAATAAATAAAGGAAAATAATAGTGACCTTTTCCTTAATAATTCCGTGTCTGAGGAAACAAATGTCAATAGTCTGGGGCGTGTCCACTTACACAGTTTTCTGTTTTCTGCCTTTTTCTTTTAATCAGAAATTGAATCACACTGTGTGTGTTACTTGGCAATTTACTTTTGTTACTTATTAATATATCACAAATATCTTCCAGATCAATATTGATATATTTAAATGATTATGTTTTTTGCTCTCTTAGCTATTTTCCAGAATATAATACATTGCTTTTAACTATAGTCACCATGTTAAACAATCAATCTTTTGAACTTATACTTCTTATTTAGCGGAAATTTCATTTCTTTTGACCAACATCTCCCTAGGCTTCCTCCCACCAGTCCCTGGTAAACTCCATTCTACTCTCTGCTGCTCTGAAAACTTATTCTCTTCTAAATGGATCTCTTTAGTTTGAAATAATTGTCAATGCACATGCAGTTGCAAAAATATTGCAGCGAGATCTCATCGACATCTTGCAAAGCTATGACACCATATCATGATCCTGACAGTGACATGGAGTCAACATACAGAATATTTCCATCACCACAAGGATCTCTCGTGTTGCTCTGGAATAGCTACATCACCTCCCTCTTGCCCTTACCCTCCATGCCACCCTAACCCCTGGTAAGTTCTAATCTAGTCTTCATTTACGTAATCTTGCCAATTAGAGAATGCTATAAAAAAGGAAATTTACAGTTTGTCACCTTTTGGAACTGGATTTTTTCTTAGCATCATTCTCTCGAGAGTCCTTCCATGAGTTATCTGTATCAGTAGTTCATTCTCTTTTATTTTGGGGTAGTATCCCATGTATGGAAGTACCCAGTTGTTAGCCATTCACCTACTGAAAGTATCTGTGCTGTTTCTAGTTCTTTGCTAATGTGAATAAAGATGCCATAAACATTCTTAAACAGGTTTTCATACACATATACAGTTTTATTTCTCTAGGAACAATTTCCAAGATTACAGTGATTGGATTGTATAGTAGCCGCTTGTTTAGCTATATAAGATACTGCCAAAGTCCTTCCTAGGACCGTCTGCCATTTTACATTTCCACCCGCAGTAGACGAAGCATCCGTTACCCCTCTGCTCCCTCCAGAATTTGATGTTGCCATTATTTTTCAGCTTTATAATTCTGTTAGGTATATTGTGATCACTCATTGTCAAAAATAAACTGACTATATTTGTGTGGATGTATTTCTGTGTTCTTCAACCTGTTCTATGGATCTATGTATTTACCATTTTAACAATACCACATTCTTTTTTGACACTATATTTATATAAACATTAAAATTAGGTAGACTTATTCCTTCTACTTTATTCTTCTTTGAAGAAATTATTTTAACTAGTATAATTCCCCTGTATTTTTATATCAGTTCTTAAATAATGCTATCTACATATACAAAAATATTGCTGGTATTTTAATAAAAGTTAAGTTAAAATATAAGTAAATTAAAAGAAAATTGACCTCTTTATTATGCTGACTATTCTAAACTATGAATACATTATGTGTGTCCATTTATGTAGATCTTCTTTTATTCATTTCATTAGTATTATGTGGTTTTCAGCAGATAAGACTTGTTCATGTTACAGTTATAGTTTTATTTATGTATTTATTTATTTTTAGTAATTGGAAATTGCATTGTATTTTTAAATTTGGTTTCCACATTTAGGTTGACAGATATTTTCCTTCAATGCTTGGCACTTGAAAAATGTTGTGCCACTTCCTCTTGGCTTCCATAGTTTCTGATGAGAAATTTGCTGTTGTACAAATTAGTGTTTCTCTCTAGTAACATGTCATTTCTCTCTGGATGCTTCAACTTTTTTTTTTCTTAGATGGTCAGAAGTTTGACTATGCTGTGTTTTGAAATAGTTTTGTTGTTATTTCTGTTTTGATTTAATAGCTTCTGAAATCTCTATCTTTATTGTTTCAGCCACATTTGAGAAATTTTCTGCCATTTTTCTTTGAGTACTTTTTCAATCTTGTGTTTTCTTCATTTCTTTAAGGAGTCTGTTGACACAGATGAAAGATATTTTGTTGAAGTTCACAAGTCCCTGAGACTCTGTTCATATTTATTTAGCCTTTCTTCTCTGTTTTGTTTTGTTTTGTTTTGTTTCCTAATGACTTGGATGTGGGGGTGTCAGAGGAAAAAAAGAGAGACCAAGTGATGCCAAAACAACATTCAAAGCATGCTTGTGCATATTATGAGAGTCTTTGATAACCCCTGGCTGGGGGAGGTAGGAAGGGAATTTCTTTTTTTTTTTTTTTTTT
>NW_007246538.1:0-367 GCF_000164805.1 Carlito syrichta
TTACACATTTATTTTATATCCTGAGACTTTGCCAAAGGCCTTTATCAGTGTAAGGAGGTTCTTGACAGATTCTCTTCGGTTTTCAAGGTACACAATCAGTTCATCTGCAAAGAGAGGTAACTTGACTTCCTCTTTTCCTATTTGGATACCCCTGATGCCTTCTCTCCTCTGATTGCTCTAGCCAGGACTTTCAATACTATATTGAATGGGAGGGGTGACAGTGGGCATCCTTGTCTTGTTCCAGTTTTCAGGGGAAGAGGTTCTAGTTTTTGTCCATTTAGGAGTATACTGACTATGGGTTTCTCATAGATGGCTTTTACTATTTTGAGGTATGTTCCCTGTATGCCTAGATGTTCGAGGGTTTTTA
>NW_007246538.1:387-1742 GCF_000164805.1 Carlito syrichta
GATGATTTTTGAGATGTGTTGTTGAATCTGGTTTGCTAGGATCTTGTTGAGAATTTTAGCATCTATGTTCATCAAAGATATTGGCCTGTAGTTCTCTTTCTTTGTTGGGTCTTTACTTGGCTTGGGTATCAATGTGATGTTAGCTTCGTAAACTGATTTCGGGAGAGTTCTGTCTTTCTCAATCACCTGAAACGTGGATTGGAATCACCTCCTCCTTAAATGTCTTGTAGATTTCTGCTGGAAAGCTATCTGGTCTAGGGCTTTTTTTTGTAGGTAGTTTTCTTATAACGTCGTAAATTTCCTTGATTGTTATTGGTGTATTTGGGGTGTCAATTTCGTCTTGTTTCAACCTAGGCAGGTTGTGTGATGACAGAAAGTCCTTTATTTCCTTGAGGTTTTCAGGTTTGTTTCCATACAAGTGTATATAGTAGTCTAGTGATCTTTTGTATTTCTTCAGGGTCAGATGTGACTTCATGTTTGGTGTTTCTGATTGTGCTTATTTGGGTTTTTTCTCTCTTTTTCTTGGTCAGTCTAGCTAGGGGACCATCAATCTTGTTTATCCTTTCAAAGAACCAGCTTTTTGTTTCATTGATTTTTTGTATTATCTTTTTGTCTTCTATGTACTGGATTTGGGCTTTTATTTTGGTGATCTGGATTCCTCTGCTGAAATTAGGGTTTTTGTGGTCTTGCTTTCTAGCTTCCTTAGGTGGCTTGTTAGGCTGTTTTTCTGTGATCCTTCCGTTTTCTTCATGTGCATTTGTAGGGATATAAATTCTCCTCTTACTTCAGTTTTCATGGTATCCCAGAGATTTTGGTAAGATGTTTCTTTATTTTCATTTGTTTCCAGGTATCTTTTGATCTCTGTTTTGATTTCATCATTGACCCAGGAGTTGTTTAGCATCATGCTGTTTAGTGACCATGTCTTTGAGGGTTTTGGGGGACCTGGTTGGTGTTAACGTTTATTTTTATTCCACTGTGATCCGAAAAGGTGCATGGTAAAATTTCAGTCCTTTTAAATTTGCTTATGCTTGATTTATGGCCAATTATGTGGTCGATCTTAGAATATGTTCCATGCAGTGATGAGTAGAATGTGTATTCTGTGGTCTTTGGATGGAGTGTTCTGTAGGTATCAATCAAGTCCATTTGGTTAAGAGTCACATTGACGTTCCGGATCTCATTGTTGATTTTTTGTTCTGATGATCTGTCTAGGGTTGTGAGTGGGGTATTAAAGTCCCCAATTATGATGGTCTTAGAGTCAATATCTTTCTTTAGTTTTCCTAGAAGTTGCTTTATGGAAGTTGGCACACCTATGTTGGGTGCATATATGTTTAGGATAGATATTTCTTGTTGATGGA
>NW_007246538.1:1997-49511 GCF_000164805.1 Carlito syrichta
CTTTTCAGTGGTGCATTTAGTCCATTCACATTCAGGCTAATTATTGAAATGTGAGAGTTCATCCCTATCATAGAGTTCTTATAGAGTTGTTGCTCTTCCACTTGGTTTTTTGTCTGTCTTTTGGTTTTGGGGTTGGTTCTTGTGTATTTTATTCTTTTTCCTGTAGTCTTGTGAAGAACGTTATTCTTTTTTCCTTTTCTTCTTTGTTTAGTACTTTCTTAAGTGTTTCACGTAGAGGTGGTCTGGTGGCAGCGTAAGTTCTTAGGGATTGGATATCTGGGAAAGATTTTAATTCTCCCTTGCTGATGAACCTTAACTTGGCTGGGTAGGTTATTCTTGGTTGAAATTGCTTATCTTTTCGGACTTTGAAGATAGGGCTCCAAGCTTTCCTAGCCTGCAGAGTTTCTGTAGATAAATCTGTGGCTATTCTAATTGGTCTTCCATGGTAGGTGATCTGGCCTTTTTCTCTTGCTGCCTTTAGAATTTTTTATTTTATGCCTACTTTGTTTAGGCAAATTATTATGTGTCTATGAGTTGGTCTTCTCATTTGTTGTCTTGCAGGGGTTCTCTGAATCTCTTGTGTTTGAATTTTTGCACCACTGAGTAGATGAGGGAAGTTTTCTTGAATGATCTCATGGAAAGTTTGTTCCAGTGTGGTCTCTGTCTCTCTTTCTGCCTCAGGAAGGCCAATTACTCTTAGGTTCTGTCTTTTGAAGTAATTGCTCATCTCTTGAAGGTTTTGTTCTGTCTTTTTGAGCTTGTTTTCTGTGTTTTTAAGAGTTTGGGTTAGTTCTATATTTTGGTCCTCAAGCTCTGAGATTCTTTCTTCTGCTTGGGTAATTCTGCTTTCTATCCTTATCAGTTTATTATTTATTTCATTCACAGTATTCTTTAGTACTGTTATCTAAGATATCAACTCCTTCCTAGTTTCTTCTTGTCTCTCCTCTATTCTTTTTAATCTCTCCATTAATGTCTTGATATCTAGGTTTGTAGTTTGGGACCAGCCATTCCGGGGGCTCTTCATTGTTTGCATTCCGAAGTCAGTTTTCTCAGTGTCTGCCCTCCCAGGGGTCTGGGTGAGACCCATATTCTTCTTTTGGTTTTTCTTCATTTGAGTAGATTTTTCTCTCTCTCCCCCTTTTCCTCCTCTTCTTTAATTCTGTTTTTCGGGGAAGGTGGGGTTGCTTTTGTTTCACAAGTGCAATCTCCTGTTCTTCCTTATGAGGGTCCTCTGGTTTTGCTCACTTTTGAGGTTGGACTGGGGGCTGCAGGCTGTACTTTTTGCAGTTTTGAGGTTTAATTGAGGGGGAAGCTGTGATTCAGAATCTATATGCTGATTCCAGCATCCACCAACAGGTGTATGAGCACACTGGAACCTATTTCCCACTACCTTACAATCTGTCTGTGCAGCAGTATGTAGGTTTGGTCACTGGATCAAAAGGCAGTACAAAAGAGGAAAATAATTATAGAAGGGGGGTCAATAGGAATTTAGAAAGAGAGGAGAGTGTGAGGGAAAACAGACATACATACCAACTAACAGGTGAAAAAGAGACACAAGGCCAGAGAGAAGTGAAAAAAACATGCAAGAAAAATTCCCTAAAGAATAATGGTAGCTACACAGAGACAGACCAATAAAATCATGAAACAGATAGTTTAAGTCAGAAATTGAACAAAAGTGAGCAAAACAAACAGTCAAAATGAGAAAATCAAAAGTCAAAATAAGAGATCAGACTAGCTCTGGAATCTTTCCTGAGAGTCTAAAGTCTCTTCAGCTCTGATCTCCAGCCTCTCCCCTTTGTTTTCCTTGCAGGCAGCTAGATTTACTGGCAGCTTGGGTTTTTTTTTTTTTTAACCTGCTGCCTGGGAGGTCTGCGGTGTTGCCTTTGTCTGATTCAGCAGGGGAGGGGCTTTGTCTTCTGTTTAGCGATGTTACCTAGGAACCGAGGTGGAGGCTGCTGATATGTGGGCAGGGCAATGCAAATCTCTGCTTGGAGAATGGCCAAGGTGGCAGCTTCACTTTTGTGGATCTTTTCTCTCCATTCATCTGGGTCCCTGTGTGATTCACTGTGATGGACTGTGCTGGAGTGGGAGGCACTGGGGATCAGCTGCCCAGCTGGGTGCTGGATCTGGGGTGCCACCAGCAGGCTGGGGTGGAGAGGGGGTCGGGAGTTCTCTCCTCTGGAGCTGAGAGCCTCTGATCAGTACCTCCTTAAGATATGCTGTTCCCTTACACAAGCATGGGATCGCGCGCTGAGTGCCTCAGCCAGGGTGGGCCCAGTGCTCCAGAGCTCCAAAGCTCCAAAGGGCAGGCGGTGAGTGGCAAGAGTGGCCCTGGGCCCCTCACAGGGTACTTCAGCCAGAAATGGGACTGGTATCTCTGAGGGGCGGGCACCCAGAGCCTCCCTGGGTGACCGGCAGCTTGGTGCTAGGTGCTGGGCAAGATGATGTAGCCAGCGAGGGATCCGAGACCCAGGACTCCTGTGTGGGCAGGAGTTACATATAGTGGAACAGCAGCAGCTGGCGTCGCAATATCTGGCCCTGTGTGGGACCAAAGGTCACTGGGTCTCGGACCAGTGCAGCTGGCAGTGGGCAGGGGAGTGGGGGAAGAAAAGTAGAGTCTTTTTGGGAACTCAAGTTCGGAGAATCTCACAAATCCACCTATGCCGTTGCCATCTTACCAGAACTCCCTCAAGTTTTGCTTTTATCTCACACAACTTTATGATCCTGTTAGTGTCAGAAAGAAATGAGAGACAATTGGGAAGTTGCTCAAAGCTTCCAAGCTCTCCCTGAGGTTGGTTTTATTTTTTCCAGTCAATAACATCCTATTTTAAAATATTTATTTATATTTATTTATTTATTTTAACCTTAGAGTTTCAGAGTCATCTTTGGCCTTGCTTCCCTTCCTTTTGTTCAACCAGCCCCTCTGAAATGACTAATTGTTTTCTACCTTTATTTCCCCCTGAACTCTTGATATAACCTTTTACTAAATGTCCCTGCATCTAGAGCTAGTTTATTTTGAACACTGTTACTAGGCAAGCTTTCTGAAACACAGCTGACCAAGTCCTGTACAAACCCCTCAGTAACTCTCCATTGCCTGTCAAATAAAGCCTCAAATGCTGACATCCAAGACCCAGCCTCCCCTCTGACAGAAATTTCCCACTGGGAACACCCCACTCTATGCTTTGTGATTTCTCTCCTACTGTTCTGACTGGAATAGCCTTTCTTTCTCTGCTTTCCTGGGCTCTATGTTGACTTAGTGAACAGTGACTTATTTTCAAAGATCTGCTTCAAAAGGCATCTCCTTTGTGTGTGTTTTACTCCCCACTTGCCCTTTTTTGTGTGTCAGAGTCTCAGTCTGTCACCAAGGCTAGAGTGCAATGGCATGCTCATGGTCACTGCAGCCTTGACCTGTTGGGCTTAGGCAATCCTTTCACCTCAGCCTTCCAAGTAGCCAGAACTACAGGCACGTGCCACCACGCCCATCTAATTTTTTGATTTATTGTAGAGATGAGGTCTCGCCAAGTTGCCCAGGCTGGTCTCGAACTCATGGGCTCAGGCAATCTTCTCACCTCGGCCTCCCAAAGTGTTGGGATTATAGGCATGTGTCACCGCTGTCTTACTCCCTTCTACCACTTACTGCAAGTGTTCTCACTATACTTAGCTCTCTACACTGTAATTTTTTAGGGATCTATTTCCCCACCACTCACCCCTTCTTACCACTGTTCTTACTTAGCATGTAAATGATATTTCATAGTGATTTGGTGGGGAATCTAGTTTCAGTACTTTTCTGATTAACTGTGGGTCTCTGGTCTTGTTTTCTTTGCCTATAAAAAGGAGGAAAATCCAAGTAGATATAGCAGATCAATTCATGATATCCTGAGGTCCCTTCCACAAGTGTTCTTAATTTACATAATAGGGTTTTAAGATGAAGAATGTGAATGTTACTTGAGTTTCAGAAGTGAGCATCCTTATTATTTTCTTTCAGGCATGCTTGGTAAAAGTTTCACAAGAATCTTTTTTTTAACATTATCCAGTTTCTGGGTTTCCCAAGAGACTTGTTTCTGTCTTTTAGGTTTCATATATGCCGTTGGCCAGGGTTAAAGAGCAGGTGGGGTGGCAAGTAATCCTTGATCATGAAACTTGGCTTCTATTTATTAATGTGAAAATCTAACTTGTTCTGTGCTTTGAGAGGTAATGGCTATACAGATATATATATTTTTAACCTTTGGTTCTCAAATCTCCCCTAGTTCCTTAAAGCGTTAAACTCCTGATTGGGTTGTGAGAAAGTACTCAAGAGCTGAAGAACAGTCTAGATTTTATCTTCCCAAGATTTGAGGAAATTTTACTTATGTTTTATTAAAAGCCCAAGTGGTAGACATTGCCTCACAGAGAAGTAAGGTCAGGAGTTGTGTATTAGTTTGCTTAATTAGTATCATAAATTGGCTACTTTAAAAAAACAGTGCTGGATGCTTGACGTCCCAGATCAAGTTACCAGCAGGATAGCCTCCTTCTGAGGGCTGTGAGAGAGAATCTGTTCCAAGGCTTTTGCCTAGCTTCTGGTGGTTTCCTGGCAATCTTTGACTTCCTTTGGCTTGTACATGTATCATCCTGATCTCAGCCTTCATCTTTTCATGGTGTTTTGCCTGTGTATATACCTGTTTCAGTGCCCCAATTTCCCCTTTTTATAAGGACACCAGTCATATTAGGTTAGGGCTCACTCTAACGATCTCATTCTAACTTAATTATCTTTGTGAAAACTCTATTTCCAAATAAGTTTGCATTCTGAGGTACTGGAAGTTACGGCTCTGACGTATTGTGTTTTGGGCAACCCAATTCCATCCGTAATAGGTGATATGTGCTGGTATGGCATACCAGCTGCAGCCCTGGAGTAAGGTCTTGGAGGTTTCTGGCTGGGCCTGTGCCAGGGATCAGCTTTTTGATGCTGGACTGGAGGGATATCTGGAAAGCTCTTAAGAGGGGATTGAGGAGGAGGGGCTAGAAAAGTGTGTGAGGTAGAGGCAATTTATTGATTGGTAGGAAATCATTTTAATATTTTAATGGCATCCCTGGGTAGAGAGATTGACTTATTTTAGGGGTGCTGGGAGAGCCACTGGTTGGTGCCTGACTTTATATCAATGAACTTCTATAAATTATAGAAGTTGTTGCTTATTTGTGTTCATTTTGTACCAGGCACAGTTCTTTCCTATGACAACTCTACGAGGGAGGTGTTTTATTATCTTTTAAAAGACAAGAAAGCTGAGCCACAGAGTACCTTAGTAACTTGTCCAAGGTCATACAACTAGTAAGACTTCCACAGTTTGTGCTACCAGTCAGTACACTAGGGTGCCTCCATGTAAATAGCATATGCGTTAATAAACATACGAGACTGTTTATTAACGCATATGCTATTTTCACGGTTCTTACTATTCTTGGATTGGCCTCATATGATTAAAGATGATTTTGGCATACTTTATTTCAGATTAATTTAGTAGTAATGAGGAACATAACATAAAATACATAGAATCAAAGATTCACTCAAAGGGATGGGAATCATTCCCTCCTCTGCTCTTTCTCCAGCAGAGATCATAGGGCTTGGCTCTTAGCATTACCATATTGATTAAGGGAAGATGTTATTTGGGCTGAGGAATTTCCTGGCCTCAGCTTTTGATAATGTCTGAAATTTTAACACTGGGAATTCATTGTATTTATAGGAGATCTCAGATAAACAGTTGTTGATACGACTTCTTGACACTGGAATATTCAAATTGAGTACCTTCTCCCTGCTGTAAGCATTTTAATTAAATGTGAGATTACTTTCTTGGATGACTAGCTGTCTTAAGGCTCTCAAGGATGGGGACCTTGTTTACATTGGTAGCACTTGGCTGATGGTGGCCAAGAAATCCAGGAATATAATCAACCAATTAATCGATTAGTTGATGCTTTTAATATTTTTTGAGCACCTCCTCTGGGCCAGACATTGTGTTATAGGCAGGAATAGAGCCACCTACTACTGTGGCTAAAAAGATGCTGAGAGTTGAAGTGTACAGTGCTCTGAAAATAAACCCATTATCTTGGGAGTTTTGCCTCAGGCTAGTTGATCCTTCTCCAGTACAATATTTATCACCCCTGGATAAAGTACAAGATAAGCTGTTTCCAGGGAGAGATGATGGGAGGTGATTGGCGGAATCTTGTTGCTTTGCTTCCCTTTTTTAGTCTGACTTTTAATTATGACATGGACTATGAAACCCTGCACCAGAAGAGGCTTGTAAAGATGAGAACTCCCAGTAACCTTGACCTTTTTGACAGGTCTGGAGAAGAAAATTCAATGGTGATTAGGTTGCAAAACAAAGTTTTGGGATTATCTGTGATTCGAATTTTCTGTACTATTATTTATTATGTCTCCTGCTACCACAGCATCTGACACGTAGTAAGCACTAATTAAATGTTAACTGATTTGAAATTGAGTTAAAAACTATTTCTTCCATGTGGGCAGATAATAATTGCTTTTGTTTACAAGGGTGCTTAAGTTCTTAATTCCTTAGATTATGGAACCCGAAGACCTTCACTAATTAGAGAAGTTAAATAACACACACACATGAAGGGAAAAGTGGCATTCTTAGTTTAACACCCATAGAATGGGTGGGGGTAAAACTAGGGTTACATTGAGTAGCATCATACTGAGCTAAGGATCTCAAAGAAGATTCTTCAAAGAGTCTGGCTGATTGAGCTTCTACACTGCTGGTGGGAATGTAAACTAGTGCAACCTCTTTGGAAGACAGTGTGGCGATTTCTGAAAGAACTAGAAATTGACCTTCCATATGACCCAGCAATTCCCCTATTGGCAATATACCTGGAGGAACTCAAATCATTCTACAAAAAAGATACCTGCACATGTATGTTTGTTGTAGCTCTATTCACAATAGCAAAAAAACATGGAACCAACCATGTTGCCCATCGAAGCTGGACTGGATAAAAAAATGTGGTGCATATACACAATGGCATATTATGCAGCCATAAATAAGGACAAATATATGAACTTTGCAGCAACTTGGATGATTTTGGAGTTGATCATACTCAGCAATTTATCACAGAAACAAAGAACAGAGTACCATATGTTCTCACTCATAAGCAGAACTTGAACAATTATAATACTATAAGAAAGGGATTGGCAGTAGCGGGAAACTGTCAGGGGAGGGGGGTGGGATTGGCAGTTGAGGGAAACTGCTAGGGGAGGGAGGGGCATACCTCATCAACAAAGATAAGTGCATAATCAACATTTGTATACCTAACCCTGAATTTTACCCCACATCTTTATCAAAAAAAAAAAAAAGAAGTCTGACTGATTGAATTGTGGCATGGGCATACAATAGTATTAGATTTTGTTGGGTTTCCTGTTAATATATTTATGGATTGCCAGTTAGAAGTTCCTAACTACAGTTAACTCTTACAATTTTTTTCATTGAAATATTTTCAGCTAAGGAAGCCACAAAAACACACTCAGGCTGAACACTTGGAAAGAGTAGATGTCAGAACCTGGATGATAAATATGGCTTCTTCTGCACTGTGGAGCTGATAAATGGGGACTGCTGACAAATCCATATAGATGAGAACTTTTTGGAAGGTGGGCCATGATGAAAGACAGCTGTTTCTTTGCCTGTTGGTTTCAGATTGTCCTGTTTTACTACACCCTTGACTCTTGCATATCTTTTTTTTTGTATTAGAAATGGTAGATTTTTTTTGGAGCACCCCAGTGTTCTAAAGGATGTTCCAGGTGGGAGTTTCAGGGTGAAGCAATTGTGGCTCAGCACTGGCCTTGATATTTTTGGTTCACCTGCTGCTTACCCTTATATTATGCTTTAAAAATTAGTCCTTTCAACACAGTTTTATTGAGTAGGTGGTTGTACCAATTTAAGGTAAAGCCCATATCTGTTGTGCTGACTGTAGAATAATTACTCTGTCTAGTGGTAAACTCCATCAATAATGTTCATTAATAAAATTTTTATTATTGGTTGTTAATTTTACCAGGATTATCTAGTTCTCTTACTTTATGAATTTTTGAAATGCAATCATGAAGACTACTTTATTCCTCTTCCTCGAGAGAGTCAATTTTCCCTCCCTTGATTCTATTTCTATGGTATTTTACAGTACTAAGCTGCCTCTTACACTGTCTTATTACCTACCCTTATGCTCATTAATACTTTATGCTCCAGCTGTGTGAATTGGTACCTTTCATTAGCCATTGCTATTTTCCAGAAAAGATAGTTTCACTTATGAGTATTATTACACAGAACAAATTGCTTAAGAAACGTACACACTTAAAAGTGAAATAATTTTATTTAAACTGTGTTTCAGGCTTCACATTTATTTTTTGTTGTATTTCCATTTTATTTTTAGGTATGAAAGCTTATTTAAAAAATGTTATTTTTGTATATTAGCATATTTTTTGTACTTTAAGTGCTTACAGTTTTAGGGAAATACTTTTGCATTGCTTTTTCCTCAATATACCATTTCCATTGCCATATCAAATCTCAAGTGGTTGGTTTTATATGATATTATGGACTGTAAATTTGCAAGCCATATGAAGAGCAGCTTATGTTTTTGTCTGATATTTCTTAAACTTTTGTACTTAATCTGACTACAGTTAAGTATTGTCTAAAGACTTGATATGATTACTTTCAGCCATCGTATTTCGATTTTAGCTGATGTAAAGGGCACGTGGCCCATGGCCCAACTCATCTCTGTGGAGGTATAGTCTCTGAAAGGGCTGTGTATGTGTCGATCTTCCTATAAGAAGGTTATCCCAGCAGCTGTCATAGAAGAGTTTTAAAATTACATAAGTTTAAACTCAACTTGAATACTTCAGAATTCACAGAAAGAGGGGCAGATAGGATGTTGTAAAATCTTATATCACAGTTTGTCAAATCTTTGAACTTTGAACCATTGGGCCTGACCAATATTCCTCTGATTTGGTCTTTTTAAAGGGATGATGAGAAAATTTTATGAGGCAAAAGTTGGCAATTAAATGTAGCATAAAAGAAAATGAATAAAAGAATGAACTCACTGGTTTACTTGAATAAGTGCCTATTAGATAAACCTGAAGAAAACCTGATAACTCATTCAGATGAGATGTTTTTATTTACTTTTAGAATGACAATACATAAGTCAGTCTGGGAAAATTCTAAGATACGTAGAGATTTACATATCTTTGCGTTCTTGTGAACTATTATACGTAGGCTAAAGATATCTTGGAAAGGTTGTCCAAACCTCTTTTGGTGTTAACACCTACTTTATCAAATAATTCCTATTATTATGTTTAATTTCACAATACACAGTATTCTGTACATATCAGTTCTGAGTCACTTTTAATGCTAATTTAATTGTTTACAATAAAGTTTTTCTTATAGGCAATTAGTTTGATTGATTACTGATTTTTTTTTTTTCTGAGTTGGAGTCTCACTCTGTTGCGCAGGTTAGAGTGCAGTATCACGCTCACAGCCACTGCAGCCTCGACCTGATAGGCTTAGGTGATCCTTCAATCTCAGCCTTCCAAGTAGCTGGAACTACAGATGCACACCATTGCACCTGGCTAATTTTTTTGTGTGATTTGTTATAGAGAAGAGGTCTCATCAAGTTGCCCAGGCTGGTCTTGAACCCCCAGGCTCAGGCAATCCTCTCGCCTCGGCCTCCCAAAGTGCTTGGATTACAGGCTGAGCCACCGTGCCTGGCCTGATTATCTAGTTTTACATTAGGCATGACTGTGTGTGTCTGGGTTACTATCATGACATTGCATGTGGTACAAATAATTACAGAAAGAACTATGCTAAATAGTGGTTTACCAAATCCTCATGGGTTCATCGAACATATCAGGCAAGGTTGCCTTTATTTCTGTCTCTTTTATATAAATAGCCTTTAAGTCTTCTGGGATCACAGTTTGGTTTTTGGTCATTTCCTAATTGACATTTGTATTATAATTTCACAAACTATAAACAGCGAATTAGGTCTCCGGGTCTGAAGCCCATTTTTCTTTCTCTATGAAAAAATTAATTTATTTCTGTGAAAAGGGTGGCATTACCTTTTACACTGATTTTAGTTTCTTGAGATAAATGAAACTGAAAGGAGGTCTGTTTCCTCATTATGCCTTAATGCCCTCTGTTCAAAAACCATGGCCATATTACATTTTGCATTCCTTTTGCTGCTTTGGCTTGTTAAGTTTTCTGTGAAATGATTTCAAGAGCTGATTGCATTTCAGAGCATGTTTTAAATGGAAATATGAGTCCTCAAGGGAATTTGTGTTATCTCAGAGGTACTTTAGAGGAAGAGGAAGCAAAGAGTCAAGTGAGGAGAAAGCAGATAAAAGAACCCTTTCTGTGGAGAAAGATACATATTAAGGTGTGCATAGGGAAAGTCATATTAATTGATAGTGGTTGATTTTATGGCAATTCTAAGTGGTAACTGTCAAATTGTAGTGCTGCATTTTCAACTACTATTTTGTCAAATTTTTTTTGGTTGCAAGCGACAGAAAACCCAACCCAAACTGGCTGTGTTGTTTAAAAGAGGAAGTTTATTGGCACATATGAGTGATATGTGACATAGCTTTAGATGAGCCTTGATTCATGGCTCAAGACATGCTGCCAAGAATTGGGTTCCTGATATCCATTTCTTGGATTTGCTTCTCCAGTGTTGGCTCTATTTTAGGACCTCACATAGTTACCAGGTGCCTGTCAGCAACTCAGAGATTTACATCCAGGGTGAAAAAGTTAGGGATCCTGTCCCAATGTTCCCAGGAAATGTCCTGAGTCACCAGGATCAGACTGAATTAGGAAACTTGCCTGCCCTACACTAGTCATTGTGGCCAGGAAAGATGACACTGATTGAAAGAGCCTCAACCCCAGAACTGAGGATGGGCACCACACAGATCACATTATTTAAGAGTGGGAGAAGGTGGGTCTCCAAACAAAAATTGAGGAAATTGCCAGAAGGGAGAAAAGAGATTGGAGAGGCAAAGGACAAATAGATATTCTAGATACCATAGGAATCTCCCTCCTTGGACTGGGCTTAATATATAGGTACTATGTTATGTTCACATTCTCACACCTCCATAAAACTACAAGACCCAATAAACTTGAAGGATAATCATTCAGTAGGAGTAAAATTTATCTATTCTTTTACTCTCAGGACTCCCAAAAGCAAGGATTATTATTGGTTATCACTTGTAACCTTTAATTATATAATATCAAGTAAAACAGTGAATCATTTCCAAATATTTGATATTAAACATGGAGATTAAATTTGAAAATGCTGTGAAATCTAAAACAGTGCTGTGTAAATTGTTAGAATCTGATAAAAGCCGTCAAGTCTCTCCAGAAAATGCACGTGGGTACACGAAATATGATGTGTGATTTGAGGGTCTAGCAATCCTAACCAAAAATGCATGATGTCATCTAGTCTCTTACCCAAAGCTTGGATCTCTTGAATAACGCCCTAGCAGGAAGTTGTTTAGCCTGGATTTGAAGTCTCTTGGCCCTAAAAAGCCTAGGCACAGTGGCTATCTCTGTCTGCTCATCAAGGTAGTCAAGGCTTTACTTCTCGTTTCACTTCAAATATTCACTTCTGCTTCTTTTTCTTTGTCTTTGAACAAGGCTTCTCTCTCCTATGTCTGTTTCTTTAGGGTGCATTTGTTTTTCTTCTCTTTGGGACCATTTGATGAACTTTCTGATTATGATTCCTGTTAAGATGCTGCCTCTAGATATATCTCCTTTGGGGAGTGATGCCAGATGTTTGCATCCCACCTAGCCTTTCTGAACCTCAAGAACTGTCTTAGTTCAGTCTGTTATAACAAAATACCATAGATTGGGTGGTTTAAACAACAGATTTTTATTTCTCATAGTTCTGGAGGCTGGGAACTCTGAAATCAGGGTGTCAGCATGCTCAGGTTCTGGTTCTCTTCTTGTCTTGCAGATGGCTGCCTTCTTGTTGTCTCCTCACATGGTAGAGAAAGAGAGAAAGAGACTCTGGCCTTTTCCTCTTTTTGTAAGGGCATTCATCCCACAGTGGGATCTACCCTCACAACCTCATCTAACCTAATTACCTCCCAAAGGTCCCATCTTCAAATACCATCACCCTGGGGAGTAGGGATTCAACATATGACTTTTTTGGGGGGGGAGGGAGGGAGCAAACATTTAGTCCATTGCAAGAGGCTTGAGATTCCTCACTTACTTGTGAGGGGTGAGTGGATATCCACTGACAGAGAACTTGTTCACCGTAAGGTGGCAACACTGTCTTTACGCTGCTTTTTAGTTCCTGCTCATATTGAACCCAAATCTGTTCTTTTGCAACTCCTGCCTTTTTGTGCCACCTCCAGTGCTGAATATGGTCCCTGCCCAAATCATACCCCAGAGTTCTCCTACCCAGTGTTCTTTCTGATGAAAATACTCAAGCCTCTGGTAGAGGAGAAACATTGCCCCCTTATAGCTGTTGCATCTGCGGTTTCATTTTCTGTCTACTCAAACCAATGCTTCTGGAATGGAAGTTCAGGTTGAAGTTGGTCTCTTAGTTCCCAGTAAGTTGTATTGGTGAATGTGGGAACTAGGTGCTATAATCCTAAGAGATAAGTGCTCAGCATTTGCTAGATACGAAAAGATTTTATTTTCACTTTAAAGGATGGATCAAGTAGACTTTCCAGCATGCATCCTTCCCCTTTAAGCCCCCATTTGCTCTGCAATCAGTAGAAAAGTGAAAGACCCTGGGTGCCAGCTGCCAGCATTTTTGGGTTCTCTTGCTCTTTGTTTCCCAGAAAGACTGTCTGTGCCAGTGGCATGGGCTTTTTTGAGTATCTAAACTATCGTGCTACTTAGCTGCACTGACAGGGAATCCACTGGCAGTCACTTTTCAATTGGCCGTCTAAACTGGACAGGAGAGATAGCTCAGGGGCAGCTGATGCCAGAGTGTGACTAGGACATTCCTTTCTGTCTGTCGTCAACACAGGATTTCAGCTTTGGGACTGCAACTAACGTGCTGTGGGAATCCTTTGAGCACATAAGCAGGATTGACATGTTGCACACGTGGCAGCCCTGGCAGCTCGTTAAGCCTGTGTGCGAGTCAGTGTATCTAAAATCCCTCCTCCCAACCCCGGGAAGGTGCCAGCATCATAGAGGAAGTGGTGTAAGCTAGAAAGCAACCCAGATGGAGTTAGGGGTGAAGCTAGATGAGTTTAAATCACAGCAGACTCCCTAGGAAAGAAGGGAAGAGGAAAAAGTAATATAGCATGGAGAAATTCTACGGCAGTAGTGAAACCACTGTGTAATGAATCTGGTAATGCACAAATATAGATGTTAATGTAGAACACTGGGGAGCAACATGACACTAACTTGAACAAGCAGTTTGTAGTAACCTTGCTTGGGAAGACAGAGCTTACATACATGTGGCCAGAGTTTTACATCAATGCAAATTATTAATGTTTTCTCCGATCCTACCTGCTTTCTGACTTTATTGCAAATAAAAGTAAGACAAATGCTAGAAGAAATTCCGTTAGGGAGATTCTGGCTTATATAGAGCAGCCCTAAAGGTGACCAAGCAAATAGATTTTCAGGGCGAGTGGAGCAGACGTGTTGGCAGTCCTCCTCTGAACCTGGTTTATCTTTTCCTGCTCTGAGCAGCTGGGTTAGCTAACCCTGCCCCAGTTCCCAAGCCGTCTGGAGACTGAGGATGCAAATTTATAGTCTTCACTATGTTCCTTTCCTCTTGCCTTCTTTCCTTCCTTTATTCTTTCCTTCTTGTCACCTGCAAATATTTACTAAGCACCTGTTGGGTGTCAGAAACAGTGTTTGGTGTTAGAGATACAGAGGAGATGAACAGAGATGCAGTCCCTGCCCTCATGGAGCTTATGACTGAGTATAAGAGAAAAATCAAATGATCACACAAATACATGTATAATTAAAAATCTTGATAAGTGCCAGGAAGGGAAGGTACAAGATGCTGTATGTGTCTAACAAGGGGACACGTTTGAGTTTGGGGGCTTAGGGACTGTTTCTATGAGAATAAAGCATTTGATCTGAGCTTTGAAGGATGGCTAGGAGCTGCTAGTTGGTTGGGAGTGGAAGGAATGTTTTGGGTGGACTCCCTGTGCCTGTAAGGCTCTTATGAAAGAAGGAAGCATAGGATGTTTGAGGAGCTGAGAGGAGAAGAATTCCACATGAGTCTTGAAAGATAGTCAGCAAGGGTCAGTCCATGTGGGGCTGTGTTAAGGATTTGGTCTTGATCCTATTGACAGTGGAAAAGCCTTTGACATGTTGTAAGAAGTGGGAAAGGGATGGTGAGTGGGGATGTGACCTGATCAGGTTTACATTTCAAAAAGCTACAATATGTAGAAGGAAGGGACTGGGCAAGGCTATGACTGATGTAGGGAGAGAGGCTGCTGTGATCTTTTCAAAGGAAGGTGATGGTAGCCTGGACTAGAGTGGGGGTAACAGATGTAGGAGAAGACAATATTTCCAACATACATTTGGAAGGTAAAATTGTCAGGATGTGGTGATGGACTGGGTATACTGTGTGTGTAGCAAGTAGGGAGAGAGAGTCAGGTTCATGAAAAGTCCCAGAATAACTTCTATATTCTCAACTGGTAGAACCAGATGGGTGGTGGTATCACTCATGGAGAAAGGAAAAAGGTTGGGAGGGGGAGGGATAGAATTTGTTGGGAGTGTAAAGTCATGAGTTGTTCTTTGCTATACTGAGTTTCAGAACACTTTGCAATATTTTCTTTCTCCATTAGACTGGCATTTGAAATAACTTCACAGCACAGATGAGAATTCTTGACTGAGCCATATACCCTCAGTATTCAGATCCTGTTGAATACATGCCCTGCATCCTCAGCTCCTGATCTGAGAAATGATATTTCATAGGTTTGGAGCCAACCAGTCCTGAGTTCCGCAGCTGTCTATGACATGAGCAATTTACATTTATAAGCCTTGGTTTTCTCTCCTACAAAGTGAAAGACTTATTGAGATCAAACGTGTTAACTCCTGTAGTAGGAGTCCTGCCTCACATGTGAAGTACTGACTCCTCAGGAGAAGAATTTGGATGCATGGCTTAGGAAAAGTTTTGGGGTGTTTTTATAAACCTATTTAGTTCAAGGTTGCTAAGGAGATACATACCTGTGAACTGTTTCTCCGTGTCTTCCTCAGAACACAGGGATATATGGCTTTACGTTACTCAGGAAAATTCTACACCAGTATGTAGTTGAACCAGTCCACCTGCTTACTCAGCAGTCTTTCTGAGATAGATAAGAGTGCATTTCTAATAGGGTCCCTCCCGTATTGTTTTGCTTCCATTTATCTTTCTCCCAAAGTTGCACTGCAAAAATATATACTTTAGTTCTTCTGTTCACTTTACCTTCATTTTATTTCATCAATTTCAGTATCCATCTTTTCAAATAATCACTGAGCGTGTGTGGAACACCTAGCACAATTCCTGGCACATAGAAAATACTCAATAATCATCAGTCTCCTTCTTAGCAGAAGCCCAATGTCTTGCATTTACAATGACTTTCTCTAAAACCCTTATCACTCACATTGGAATGAGCAGTTAAGTCACTTTGGGGAATGTAGCTTTCTCCCCACATTTGGTCTGACGCTCATGTAAGATGCTTCACAAATGGTAGAAGATCTTGGCAAGATTCTGCATAGAAGTTGGGGGTTCCTAAGCCCGATCTGCTGCTCCAATAACTCCCAGGCTTCAGAGATATAGTTAGATTTCAATGCTTCAAGAAATACAATAAAGATAGGTTTAGGGAGAATTTAATTGTGATCCTCTTGGAAGGTTTGCTTTAGTTGTTCTTTATGGAGTATGGGGTCCACCACAATCTTTTGCTCCTAAGTCTTTTCTTTCTTTTTTGCCAGTAGCCCCAGCACTTTGGGAGGCTGAGCTAAAGGATTGCTTGAGTCTAGAAGTTTGAGGCCAGTCTAGGCAACATAATGCAATCTTATCTCTACAAAAAAAAAATAAATAAATAAAAAATTTACCAACCATAGTGGTGCACACTTGTAATCCCAGCTATTCAGGAGGCTGAGGCAGAAAGATTGCCTGAGTCCAGAAGGTTGAGGCTACAGTGAACCATGATCATGCCACTGCCCTCCAGCCTGGATGACAGAGTGAGACCCTGACTCAGAAAAACAAACAAATAAGAAACTTCCCCAAAACTACGAATTTGAATGTTAAACTCACCTCTGCTTTATTCAATAAATGTTACTGGGTGCAACAATAAAATTCTGTTCTTGTCAAATTTTATTTTGTTCTTTACATATGTTGCTAATGCTAGGAAAGTTGACATGGGTTTAACTTTCTCATTCTTATCGATGTAGATAAAATACATCCACTAAACTATAAATTTTCATTTAAATACTAATTTGTTGCTAATTGGATATCACAGATGTAGCATTTTCATGGTTTCTCAAGTATTAGGTCATGAACTTTTTCCTTGTGTATTGATTTTGGAAAGTCAGGGTCAACAGGCACATATGAAACAGGTAATTCAAACGTGTCTAACAAATGATTTACTGGAGATGAGTTTCTTGGCACTACTTTTGCCCTCTTCCATTAATGTTAGAAAATATGTTATTCTACAGGAAGTTTTACAGTCATGCTTGCCATTCAGTCTCAAAGCAAATAGGAAATTTTCTTGTAGTTTTGTGTGCCTCATTAGAATAATCTTTCAACCAGAAGGATTTTCTGAAATCAGAGTTGGTCTTTTTTAGTCTGTGTAGTTGGTAGGGGGAAGAACTTGCTCAATGCTTTCTCAAATCCTGCCCCGATGGCAGATCCTCGCACAATACCCATACGCCGAGGTATTTCTGAACGAGGGCTCTACAGAAGGGTGGCTGTGAAAGTTTTCTTTTTATACCAACCTAAACACCAGGTTCTACTAAATGCAAATGTGATGCACATGATCGGAGTGATATCATTTTATTAAAACTCTTCTCATAATCTACCACTAAAAGGCCTTCTGTTTCCATTATAGCTAGGTTATTGATGCTAAATAGTTCAGCAAATTGGGTTGTTGAAGCGCATCTGCCATGCATTATTCATTAGGTACGTCTCTCACAAATCATAGCTGTCTGTTGCCGAATCCTGGAGTCCCAGCAGCACTGCTTCTCAGGGAGTCAGCTTCCTTTGTGAGCCAAGAAACGAAGTCACAGGCACATCCGTTAGGGCAACACTTGGTTACACTGTTGTCTTCGAAATATAGCACATAATGGGCAAAAGGCTTAATTAATGTTCTACAGTAATGTGTCTGTTTATAAAGAAATAATGTACTATAAAATTAAGCAACGTATAGCGAATGTACCTCCTAATGGCGAGGCTGGCATTTTAAGTGATCAGTAAATCACTTAAATATTAAGACTTTCTTGAACAAGGGTAATAAAAGGAGACATTTGGAAATGGTAGATACCGGTACATACAATTATCCACTGAATAAAACATTTTTATTGTGATCACAGTGTTAATCACATTGTAGTACAGCCTGATCAGGAAATGTGAGAAATTATGGATGATTTTCTTCATCTCTGACACGATTAACTTCTGCATTAGAATGTAAGTCCCAAATATTTAAACCAGCATGTGACTTTCCTCAGAGGACAGCTCTGCTTTACTTTCCTGAGGCTGAGAGATTATTTGTAAAACCTCTAAAGCTGCTTCTTCCCGTGATTAAACTCTTCCTTATTTGGATCAAGTATCTAGGCAGGTGGTTTTTCTTCAGCTCCCTACCTCTGGGTTGTCTCTCCAGCTCCTGGGGCAGAACTCTCTCTTCTCAGGCTCCTGTTGCACTTCTCAGGGGGGTGGGGGCTCTCTCCTCCTCTGGCATCTGCAGGCATGATCAGTCTTATCTAGTCCCATCGGCCCAGTTCTTTGGTAGCAATGTCCTATTGCTTAGAAGATAGAAGTCTGAGGGCTAACCAGTAAGGCTTCATGTTGTCCAGCTGTCCCCCGAAATTATTGTTTATTTTTTTTGAGATAGAATCTTACTCGGCTGCCCAGGCTGGAGTGTGGTGGGGCAATCAATCCTGGCTCATTGCAAACTTGACCTCCTGGACTCAAGTGATCTCCCATCTTAGTTCCCAAGTAGCTGGGATTACAGGTGCATGCCACCACATCTGGCTAATTTTTAAATATTTTGTAGAGATGAGGTCTCATTCTTTTGAGCAGGCTGGTCTCCCACTTCTTTTTTAAAAAGTGTATTTTATTTTAAACATGTGGGGTACAATTCAGGATTAGGTATATAAGTGGACATCGTAAGGTAAAGTTTGGGCCTCCCTTTGGTCCCCACTTTGCCTGGGTTGAGATCAGGTACCCTTATTGATGTTGTGCTCTCCTCCCCTATCCACCCTGGTAGCATCCCACTACTGTCAACCCTTTTCTTATAGTATTATGGTAAATGTTCAGGGTCTGCATGAGTGAGAACATGTGGTCCTCTGTTCTTTGTTTCTGTGTGGTCTCCAACTTGTGGGCTCAAGTGATCTTCCCACCTCTGCCTCCCAATATGCTGGGATTACAGGTATGAGTCATTGTACCTGGTCACCCTAGAACTATTTAACATTCCCTCTGTGCCCAATTGTCCTTTGATTATGAAAGTCACACTCAAGCAAACAGAATAGACAAGGGGGCTGTATTGTTTCCTTCCAAGGGTTCAAACTTTTCCATTTAATTCTTCATTTTTTGGCACAATAGGATTTGATCATCAAAACTTTATGCTCTAAGTCTTTTAAGAAATGACTCCCAAACCACCATGTAATCATATATATTCTCTCACCTCTCACTAAATAAGAACAAACAAACAAACAAACTGAAAAAAGAAAGTCAACAAATGGACTTAAGTCTTTATTTAAAAAAATTTTTTTTATTTTAAAGATGTGGGGTACAATTCAGGGTTACATATACAAATGGTCATTATGCAGGTACCCTTGTTGATGAGGTATGTTCTCCTTCCCCTGGTGGTTTCCCACTACTGCCAATCCCTTTAAGTAGTTATTATTAAAAGAAAACAAACAAAAACTTGGGCTCTCCAGTCTTTGCATATTTTGTATGATTAAGAGTATTCTACAAAATGGAAATAGTTTGTATGTGAAGTGTTAAACCAACAGTAATACACTTAAAATGCTTTAGAAATCACTTTTTTGGTATGTAATCTTTTACTAGGCTAATATATGTAAGATAGACTGTCTATGGAGGGTTTTGTAAAACAAAATGTAAATTCCAAGATGTCGTGCTTAATGGGATGTGGTGTCTGAATCCCAGATCTCTACTGATGAAAATTTGGCAGGTTAGGAAGTGGGATGAGGGTTTAATGAACAAAATCTAATCTAAGAGATGGAGATGCTGTTCCTCTTAAATACAGAGAAATTAATGGGCTGTAACAGGCACAAACAGTTTCCACAGTGGCACAGAGTGATTTCCATAAAGGAGAGGATCAGGGCAGGTTGTGGTGTGCAGCAGCATGCTGATGGCCAGGGCTGAGCTTGACCAGTGGGAATTATGACTGCTCTGCCATTCCCACACCAGATCCCTTGGCTTAATTCATATTGATGTGTTTCAGAGCCTTGCAAGGAGGTGGGAGTCAATTGGTTTAAGGATGATGTCTCATCCTTAACTTGATGAGACATTATGCAACCAAAAACTCTCTTACTGTGACCTTTAGTAACAAAGGCATAGTCACTGTCGAAAGATGGAGATTCAGGGCCCAGTGTGGTGGCTTATGCCTGTAGTTCCAACATTTTGGGAGGCCGAAGTGAGAGGATCGCTTGAGGCCAGAAGTTTGAGACCAGCCTGAGCAACACAGCAAGATGTTGTCTCAACAAAAAAAAAAAAAAAATAAAATAAAATAGCCGGGCGTGGGGACTTGTGCCTGTAGTCCCAGCTACTCAGGAGGCTGAGGCAGAGGAAGATCACCTGAACCCAGCAGGTCAAAGCTACAATGTGCCCTGAGGGCAACAAGTGATACTCTGAGTCAAAAAAAAAAAAAAAGGAGATTAAAAGATTTTAATCAATGGAGAAAGCTTCTTAAAACTGGTTGATTTTCTGCTCTAAATTTGGATCAAATTTCTCTTCTAGTATCTGTTAACAAAATCTCTGAGAAATATCTCTTTGTAGAATTGAGCCCAAGCAAGTTGCTAGGGGCAACCAGGCCAGAGGCAGTTAATTAATTAACCTCTGTCATTCTGTATAGGTAAAGCCACTGAGTCCTGGCTAGAAAGTAGATGGGCAGGGCAGAAGCGCTTTGCCATACTTGAGAGTGATGAAGAACAGTATTGCCTCAACTGCATTCCTGCCCATTCCCACCTCTGTTTCCTAGCAGGTCGTTTTTAGCTTTTGTCTGGAGTCAGTAAGGGTGACGGAGGAAGATGCAGGGCATGAACTCAGGAAAGAATGAAAAAAAAAATCCATACAGGGAGTAAAATAAAGTCACGGAGCCAAGAGATAAGTGATTGAGTAATGCCTAGTAGATGGCAACAGTGCCCTGTTAATGTATGTGTGTGTGTGTGTGTGTGTGTGTATGTGTGTGTGTGTGTATGTTGGGGAATGGATGAGAGCTATGAGTGGTTAAGAGGTAATTCTACCTCTTGAAGTGAAAAGTACATAGTTCTGTGGTGTCCAAGAGGTCTGGGTTCCCAGAAAATCATCACAAACAAGGTCTTAGAGAGCTAGTGACACAGACACAGGTTGTTTGCTGACTGCTCTTCTTCAGGTGGCTCATTTAAATAGTGGGTGGTGGCTAGTGAGTGGCTCTGTGCCTGCTATAATACCCAGTGATCTATCAGAAACAAAGATCTGAGTACCACATATACTCACTTATAAGCAGACCCTGATCATTTATCATAATACCATATGAAAGAGATTGGCAGTAGTGGGATGCTGCCAGGGTGGGGGGGCACATACCATCAATAAGGATACCCGAGCTCAAACCAGGCAAACTGGGAACCGAAGGGAGGCTCAAACTTGTACAATAACCTTATATGTACCTAACCCTGAATTGTACCCCACATCTTTAAAAAAAACAACAACAGAAATACTAGAGGTGAAGAATACAAATGCTCTTTGATGTATGATGGAATTACCTAATGTTAAACCCTTTGTAAGTTAATACACCTCCTAACCTATCAAACATTATAGCTTAGCCTAGGACACTTTAAAGGTCAGAACACGTATATTAGCCTAATAGTTGGACAAAATCATTTGGCAACACACTGTGCTGTAGCGTATTAGTTTTTTCCCTTGTGATCATGTGGCTGTTTGGGAGCTATGGCTTGCTATCACTGCTCAGCATTGTGAGAGAGTATTGCACCACTTTCTACTGAATGCATATTGCTTTTGCACCACCATAAAGTAAAAAAAAAATCATAAGTTAAGCCATCATAAGTTGGGGTCCATCTATATAATGATGGAAATGAAAAATTCAATAGAGGTCTTTTATAGAGAATAGTAGAAAGAATTGGTGAATGCAAAGATAAGTCATTTGAAAGTAGTCAATTAGAGAAACTAAAGGGAAAAAGAATGGAAAAGGGTAAAGAAATCATAAAATATCTATGAGACACTATCAAGCAAATAAAAATATGAATTATGGGAGTTTCAGAAGGGGGAGAGAGAGAGAGAGAGAGAGAGAGAGAGAGGAAAGAGAGAAAGAGGAGGCAGATACTTATTTTAAAAAATACTGGCTGAAAACTTTCTAAATCTTAGAAGGAATATGCACTTCCAGATTGATGTGTTCAAAAAAACACGAACAAGATTAACCCAAAGAAGAATACTATAAGACATTATGATCAGATTGTGAAAAGTCAAAACAAACAGAGAATCTTGAAGGCAATAAGATAAAGGAGACTTGTCACATACAAGGGAAACCTCATAAAGTTACTAGTGGACTTTTTAGCAGAAAACTTGAAAACTAGAAGGAAGTCCTAAAGGAAAAGAAAAGAAAACAAAACCTACCAACCAGTAGTACTATACCCAGCAAATATATTTTTCACAAAAGAAAGCAATAAAGACATTCCCAGCAAACACAAGCTGAGGGAATTTTATCACCATAAGACCTGCCTTACAAGAAATGCTAAGGGAGTTCTTTGAATTGAAATGAAAGGATGCTAAGTAATAATATGAAAACATGAAAGTGTAAAACTCACTGGTAAAGGTAAATATATAGTCAAATTCAGAATACTCAAACTGTAAGTGGTGTGCAAGTCACTTTTAACTCTAGTGTAAAAGTTAAAAGATAAAAGTATTAAAGCAACTATTACAAAAATTACTGCAAAAATTTGTTAATGAATACACAATGTAAAAAGATATAAAGAATGATGTCAGTCACATCCAATGTGTGGGAGGAGGGAAGCAGTGAAAGTGTAGGATTTTATATGACTGAAGTTGTTATCAGCTTGAAATAGAATGCTGTAAGATATTTTATGTAAGGCTCCTGTTAACCTCTAGTTACCACACAAGGAAAAAAATCTTTAGTAGATATAAAAAAAGATAAATCAAAGTGTATCACTAGAAGCCAAAACAAAAATCAACAAATCATGAAGACAGTGAGAGAGGAAGAAGGTACAAAGGAACCTCTAATGATAATTTACTTCCGAATATGGTGATTTTGGGAGATGGGGCCCAGTGGGAGATGTTTGGGTCATGGGGGATAATCTTTCATGAATAAAATAGTGCCCTCCCTTGGGGGTGAGTGAATTCTTACCGTATTAGTTCCCAAGAGAGCTGGTTGTTAAAAAGGGCCTGACAATTTACGCCTCTCTATGTGATCTCTTCATATGTTGACTCCTCTTCACCTCCAGCCACGAGTGGGAGCAGCTGGAGTACCTCACCAGGTACAGATGCCCAATCTTGATATTCTAGCTATCCATAATTGTGAGCCAAATAAACCCTTAAAAAAATAAATTACCCAGCCTCAGGTAATCCTTTATAGCAACACAAAAAGAACTGAGACAATGAATATCATGGAAGATCCAACAATATGCTGCCCACAAGATTCATTTAAGCCTGAAGGACACATAAAGGCCAAAAAAAAAAAAAAGGTGGAAAAATATATCTCATGGAAAAGGTAATAAAAAGAGGGTATACATTGTGAGATGCTTAAATCAAACTGGTTAACATATTAATCACCTTATATATACTTTTGTGATAAGTATGTATAAGATCTAGATTCTTAGCAATTTTCAAGTATACAGTACATTATTATTAATCATAGTTATTTCATTTCTTTTGGATACATACGCAGAAATGGAATTGCAGAAAACATATGGTGCTTCTATTTTAGATCTTTTTGAGATACCTCCATCTTGTTTTATAATGATTGTGCCAATTTACATTCTCACCAAGAGTAGATAAGGGTTCACTTTTCTCCACATTCTCACCAATACTTGTTATCTTTTGTCTTTTTGAAAGTAGCCATTCTATTAGGTGTGAGGTGATATCTCATTGTGGTTTAATTTGCATTTCTCTGATGGTAACTGATGTTGGGCATTTTTACTTATACCTATTTTCCGTTTGTATGTCTTCTTTTGAGAAATGTCTATACGGGCTGTTTGTCTAGTTTTTAATTGTGTTGTTTTGTTGTTATTAAGTTGTGTGATTTGCTTATATATTTTGAATTCCTTGCCACTTGTATGCTTTGAAATATTTTTTCTCATTCTGCAAGTTGTCTCTTTATTCTGTTGATTGTTTTCTTAATGGTGCAGAATATTTTTGGCTTGATGTAATTCCATTTACCTATATTTTCTTTCTTTCTCCCTTTCCTCTCTCTCTCTCTCCTTCTCTCCCTCCTTCCCTTCTTTCCTTCCTCCCCCTTTTTTTGTCTGTGTTTTTGGAGTCATATCCAAAAAAATAGTTGCCCAGGTCATGTCAAGATTTTTCCCTATGTTTTCTTATCGTCATTCTAAGTTTTTAGGTCATGCATTTAACTCTTTAAATCACTTTAAGTTAATTTTTGTAAATGATATGAAACAAGTATCCAATTTCAGTCTTCTGCATGTGAATATTCAGTTTTCCCATTTAGTGAAGAGGCTGTCCATTCCTTATTATGTGTTTTTGGCACCTTTCTTAAAGATTAATTGACTGTAAATGTCTGAATTTTCTATTCATTTTCTGTGATCTATGTATCTCTTTTTATGAGTACTATGCTGTTTTGATTTATGAATACATTTATATTTTGATATAACTTTGTAGCATATTTTGAAATCAGGTAATGTGATACCTCTAGCTTTGTTCTTTTTGCTCAGGATTGCTCTGGCTATTTGGGGTCTCTTGTGGTTCAATACAGATTTGAGGATTCTTTTTTCTATTTCTGTGAAGAATGCCATTGGCATTTTGATAGGAATTGTATTGAATCTGTGGATCACTTTGGGTAGTATGGACATTTTAACAATATTAATTCTACTAATCCACAAACATGATTATTTTTTCATTTTTGTGTGTGTCTTCTTCAGTTTCTTTCATCAATTTTTATAGTTTTTAGTGTATCTTTTACTTCTTTGGTTAAATTTATTCTTAACCATTTTTTTTGGGTAGCTATTATAAATGGTATTGCTTTCTCAGTTTCTTTTTCAGGTAGTTCACTGCTGGCACATAGAAATGCTATTGATTTTGTATGTTGATTTTGTATCATAAAACTTTACTAAATTTGTTTATCTTTATAAGGTTTTTTGTGTAGTGTTTGTTTTTTATAAATATAAGGTCATGTTGTCTGCAAACAAGAACAATTTGACTTCTTCCTCTCCAATTTGTATACCCTTTATTTCTTTCTCTTGTCTAATCACTCTGGCTAGCATTTCTAGGGTATTGTTGAATAAAAGTGGTGAGAGTTGGTATCCTTGGCTTGTTCCAGGTGTTAGAGGCAAGGCTTTTAGTTTTTCCCCATTTAGCATGGTATTAGCTGTGGGTTTGTCACATAGTCTTTGTTACTTTGAGATATTTTTCTTCCATATTTAGTGTGTTGAGAGTTTTGAACATAGCAAGATGCTGAACTTTATCAAAAGCTTTTTTGGTCATTAAAATGATCATATTGTTTTTGTTTTTAATTCTATTAATGTGATATATCACATTTATTAAGCTATGATTGTTGAACCATACTTACATCCCTGGGATGAATCTCGCTTGATCATGGTAAATGATCTTTTAAATGTTTTGTTGAATTTGGTTTGCGAGTGGTTGGTTGAGGATTTTTGCATTTATGCTCATCAGAGATATTGGCCTGTTAGGGTTGTTTGTTTTTGTATCTTTTTCTGGTTTTGATATCAAAGTAATGCTGTCCTCATAGAATGAGTTTAGAAATATTCTCTCTTCAGTTTTTTGGAATAGTTTGGGTAGAATTGACATCCATTGTGTAAATGTTTGGTAGAATTTAGCAGTAAAGCCATCTGGCTCTGGGCTTTTCTTTGGTGAGAGTCATTTTATTACTGATTCAGTCTTGTTAATCAATATTGGTCTGTTCATGTTTTCTATTTCTTCCTGACTTAATCTTGGTAGATTGTATGTGTCTAGGAATTTATCCATTTCTTCCAAATTTTTCAAATTATTGGTGTCTAGTTTCTCATAATAGTCTCTAAGGATCTTTGGAATTTCTTTGGTATCAGTTGCAATGTCTCATTTTTTAAATCTCTGATTTTATTTATTTGAGTCTTTGCTCTTATTTTCTTAGTCTAGCTAAAGATTTGTCAGTTTTGTTTATCTTTAAAAAAAAACTTCACTTCATTTTTGTGTGTGTCTTAATTTCATTTATTTCTGATCTGATCTTTACTCTTTTTACCTTTTACTAATTTTGTGTTTGGTTTGTTCTGTCTTTTCTAATTCTTTAAGCTGCATCATTAGATTGTTTACTTGAAGTTCTTCCATGATTTTCTATGTAGGCATTTATTGTTATAAACTTTCTTCTTAGTACTGCCTTTGCTGTATCCCACAGGTTTTGGTATGTTGTGTTTCCATTTTCATTTGTTTTAAGACATTTAAAAATTTTCTTCTTAAATTCATCATTGACCCATTAGTTGCTAAGAAGCAAGTTATTTAATACCATGTATTTATATAGTTTCCAAAGTTTGTCTTATTGATTTCTAGTTCTTTTTAATTGTCAGAAAAGATACTTGATGGACTTCAATTTTTTTGAATGGGTTAAGACTTGTTTTTTGGCCTAACATAGTCTATCCTGGAGGATATTCCATGTACTGATGCACATTAGTGTCTTTTTTTTTTTTAGCATTTCTTGTAAGATAGGTCTGGTAGTAATATATTTCCTTGGTTTTTGTTTGTCTGGGAAAATCTTTATTTCTCCTTTAAGTCTGTAGGCTCATTTTTATGAGTACAGTATTTTCAGTTGCAAGTTTTTTTTTTATCTTCAGTGCTTTTAATATGTCATCCCACTTTTTCCTGACCTGTAAGTTTTTGACTGAAAAGTTTGCTGCCAGATGTGTCAGCATTCTTTCATATGTTATTTGCTTCTTTTCTCTTGTTGATTTTAGGATATTTTACTTTTTTTTCCCTCACCCTTTGAACTTTTGATTATTATATGCCATGGACAGTCTTACTTGAATAGAATCTTCTTGGTGTTCTTTGACCTTTGTATGTCTGGTCATTCATATCTTTCTCTATGTTTGAAAAGTTCTCTGTTACTTTTTTTTAATTAATTTTTTACCCTGGTCTCTTTCTCTACATCTTTTTAAATTCCAATAACTCTTAGATTTTTTTTTCCATTTTGGGTCTATTTCCTAGTTCTTGTAAGTATACTTCTTCTTTTTAATTTTTTTTCCTTTTTTTTCTGACTGTGTTTTCAAATACCTTGTCTTTGATCTCACTATTTCTCCTCCTTGATCAATTTTGTCATTGAGACATTCTGATGTATTTTTCAGTTTGCCAATTGAAATTTTCAGTTTCAGGATTTGTGTTTTTCCAAACAAATTATTTCAACCTTTTGGTTAAACTTCTCTGAAATATTCTGACTTCCTTGTTGTGTTATCTTAAAACTCATTGAGATTCCTTAAAACAGCTATTTTGAATTCCCTGAAAGGTCACATATCTTTAGCATTCTGTAATTTGTCACTGGTGCCTTATTTAGTTCATTTGGCAAGGTCGTATTTTTCTGGATGTTTCTGATACTTTTGAATGTTTGTTGATGTCTGGACATCAGATAAGTGTTTATTTCAGTCTTCATAGTCTGGCCTTGTTTGTACCTGTTCTTCAGAAGGCTTTCCAGAAATTTGAGGGGATGGAATGTTATATGAAATACGCACTAGAGGGCACCCTAAGACTAGGTATGTTACAACTCTTGTAGACTCCTAGATACGCAGCCCTTGTGGACTTGAAGAAGATAAGATAAAAATTCCCTGGGTTCTCTTGTAAAATCCGTCAGTCTCTTCCCTTTCTTTTCCCCAAGGGAGACTGCCTGGGGTTGGGGAAGGGATGATGTGAGACTGCTCTTATTGTCTCGAGTTCTTGTTATGATAAAACCAGTACGTGATATCTCACCTTGTCTTTTAGTCCTTACAAAGGTGATTTGTAGGGATAGTTGTTCAATTTGATATTCCTGTGATAGGGAAAATTGATGAAAGGCTCTATTTATCCATTTTACTCTGCCTCTTTCAATTTCTTTCATTAATGTTTTATAATTTTCAGTGTACAGGTCTTTTACCTCCTTGGTTAAATTTATTTCAAGGCATTTATTTTATTTTGTAGGTATTGTAAATAGAATTGTTTCCTTAATTTCTTTTTCAGATAGTTTATTGTCAGTATATAGAAACACTACTGATTTTTGAATGTTCATTTTGTATTCTGAAAACTTACTGAATTTATTAGTTAAAATAGCTTTTTGGTGGAGCCTCTCAAGTTTTCTATATTTAAGATTATGTCATTTATAAACAGAGACAGTTTTACTTCTTCCTTTCCAATTTGGATGCAATTTATTTCATTTTCTTCTCTTATTGCTTTAACTAGGACTTCCAGTACTATATTGAATATAAGTGGTAGGAGTGGGTTACCTCATCTTGTTCCTGATTCTTAGCAAAAAGCTTTCAGTGTTTTGATTTTGAGTATAATGTCAGCTGTGGCCCTGTCGTGTGTAGCCTTTATTATGTTGAGTACATTTTTCCTATACCTAATTTGCTAACATTTTTTAAATCACAAAGACGTTGAATTTTGTCAAATGTTTTTTTTGCAAATATTGAGATGATCATATGACTTTTATCTTTTATTCTATTAATGTGGTGTATCACATTTACTGTTTTGACTATGTTGAACCATCTTTGCATCCCAGAGATATATCTCACTTGCTCGTGGTGAATGATTCATTTAATTCACTGTTTAATCAGACTTGCTATTATTTTGTTAAAGATTTTTGCAATTATGCTCATCAGGGATATTCATCTGTAATTTTTTTTTCTTGCAGTGTTCTTGTCTGGTTTCAGATTCAGGGTAATGTTGTGCTCCTAAAATGAGTTTGAAAGTGTTTCTTCCCATTTAATTTTCTGAATGATATGGAGAAGAATTGGCATTAAATCTCACTTAAATAATTTGTTGAATACAGCAGTAAAGTCATCAGGTCCTGAGGTTTTCTTTGTTGGAAGGTTTTTGATTGCTGACTTAATTAATCTCCTTCCTCATTATTGATTTGCTCAAATTTTCTATTTTTTTCATGATTCAGCTTTGGCAGACTATGTGTTTCTTGGAATTTATCTACTTTTCTAGGTTATCTAACCTGTTGAGTGTAATTGTTATTAGTAGTCTCTTGTGACCTTTTGTGTTTCAGTAGTATCAATTGTAATGTCTTCTCTTTTATTTATAATTTTATTTATTTAATTCTTCTTTTTTGTTAGTCTAGGTATACTTTGTCAATTTCGTTTCTTTTCAAAAACACAACTCAAGTTTTATTGTCATTTTCTATTTTTTGTCTCTAATTATAATTACTCTTAGAATAAAAACAAAGCATGCAATCACATACAAGCAAATGTGATTCAACTTAAAACAGAAAACAAAAGTTCAAAAACAAAATTTAACTTCCCATTTTGCTTGCATGTGATCAGATTCAATTAAAAAGCATAACTTCATCCCCTAGTAATAACTTTCTTTAATTTGACTGCTACCCTTTCCTTGTCTTTAAAAACTATCTATGTTTAAGGTATACTGGATATATATAAGGATATTTTGATATACGTAAGTGTAGTGTAATGATTATTATAGTCAAATAAATGGACATATCTATCTTCTCACATAGTTATCTTTTTCTTGGTGTTAAGGGCACCTAAAATCTCTTTCTGAAAATTTCTAGTATACTACACTATATTATTATTTATAGTCATTTTGATGCAGGGTGTACCTTTAGACTTACTTTATCTTATCTAATTGCAACTTTGTACTGATTGACCTATGATTCCCATTTCCCCCACAAACCTACTTCTGGTAATTACTGTTTTACTGTCCATTTTTATGTATTCAACTTTTTCTTTTGATTCTACATGTTAAATGAGATCATACAATATTTTTATTTCTGTGTTTGACTTATTTCATTTAGCATAATGTCCTCCTAGTTCATCCATATATTTGCAAATGGTAGGATTTCTCTGTTTAAGGCTGAACAATATTCCATTCTGAATATAGACAAAAGTTTTTTATTTATTTATCCATCCATATAATCTTCCAACAATAATTGTGAATGTAGTAGGGCTCACAATAGACTTTCCTTTTACAGTACTGATTATAATTCTCATACTTGAGCATGGAATAGAAGAGGAACTATCTTCACTTTCCTGCAAACATAACTGCTTCTTAGATTTTGGTTATATGTTACTTTTTATTACTACCTAGTGATACCACATTCGATAGTAGAGAATAATGCTGTGACACTGAAACTGCAAAAGAAAAAAATTAATTGAAGTGTAACTCTTTTGGTGATATAAGTCTTTCTGAAAATTTCCAGAATTAAAAGTGAATAAAACTGCTATTTTTTGTTCTCCTCAAAAAAAACCCCTTAAAAAAATGTGTAAGATTGCTTTCTTTTGCTTAATTTTTAGAAAAGTTTTTCCCATGTAATTCTTTCAAAGATCACATGGCTTGAGGAATTTAGTAATGTGTTCTTCTATAAGATTATCTGCCTCCCGGTAAATAACTCCTATGGACAATAGAATTACTCTTTGAGGGCAGGACAGTGGATTAGCAGGCACTGTATGAATAGACATCGGGATGCTTTAGCTCAAAGTGGTGATTTGAAGCCAACTTCTCTGCACCTCATCTCATATTCTACTTTGGCAGCATTTGCTGAGCTAAAATAGTGACTGACCCCCAGAAGCTGACAAGGGAACATTTCGGGGGTGGGGATTAATTTATTCTGGCTGCTTGTCAAGCATCAGCCTAACTAGCCTCATCTTTTTGCCCTAAAAGGTGTAAGTTGTAACCTTTGCTTCTACAGCATCTGCATTAAATAACAAAGTGGCAAAGCAGTTTCTATCAGGAGAAATATGCATCAGTATATCACCATTAATAGCAGCGAGTACTTAAAAACAGTGATCTTTTGAGATCAGAGGCCAGATGGTTAGATATATCGACCTTCATTTCTCTCCTATTAGCAAAAAAAAAAAAAAAAAAAGGAAATTTTCTTTTTAATTTATTAGGAAAGTAACTGAATTCTCTAAACTTTTATACGTGATGAAGAGCTCTTGAGTGTCTTGCTACTTAAGACAGATTTAGGAATAATAACACACTGGCTATACTTTCCAAAACTTTCTTCACATCAGGCTTAATGAACACATTTTTGACATGGGGGATGTGGAACTAAAGACTTGGGAAATTTCCTGTTAATGCTAGGAAACACCTTAAATCACACCCTTTTGTTTTTTAATTTTTTTTTTCTGAAGTTCACTCTATCTACACTTTATATGCTACCTAAATTTGCCATCCAAGGGAACTGGCTTTGTGTTCTTTATGGCACTGGAATGGAGGGCACAGGATTTAACAGCAGCCAGAATGACCTTTCAGAAAAGTAGATTGCATCATGCCACTCTGTGCCTCAGGCTGTTCTGAAGCTTCCCATTGTGCTTGATGTCAAATCCAGAAATCCTTATTGTGCCCCTCAGGTGATCTGAGACCATCTTCTTCTTGCTTTTCTGACCTCATCTGCTTTGGCCACTCTGGCCTTCTTCCTGTTCTTCAAGCACTGCAAGTTTTTTTCAGCCTCAGTATCTTCCCATTTCAATACTTCCTAGGATCACCTCCAAAACAAACAAACACATACACACACAAAAAAACAAACGAAAAACCTACAAAAACTTAAATCCTTGTCTTGGGCATTTCAGATAGTGAGATAGTGAAAATGTTATGAAGAAAATGAATCAGTATAATGTAAAACAGACTAAGAGAAGAGACAGTCTCCTCTCTTGGAAGGCTAAGGAATGAGGTGATGCGTAGCTGGAGTGATGGTTGAGCTGAGACTTGAATGATAGAAAGGAATTTGCTAGTGGAACCCAGGAGTCTTGAGGGAAGAGTATCCAAGGAAAGGACAAGTGGGGGAGTGTGGAAGAAAGTATGGGAAGCAATGGAAACCAATGTAGGGTAACTGTTATGGGAAACTGGGGCTGTTGCCACGGGGGACATCTGGATGGCAGTATGGAAGACCTTGCTACAAAGTTGCCCCACTCGAGAGGTGAGGGATCTAAGGTATGTATCCACGAACCGGAATCTGTTATTGGTTGAGGGCTTTTGCTAGGACTATCAAATCCCCAGCACTTCAGGCCTGTCCTGTGTGAGTGCCAGGACTACCACAGAGAGTCTCAGGGGCAGGTCACAGGTGCTTACAGGAGGAAGCCATGAGACGGGCATATTTGAGAATGGGGAGTACATAAGCTGTACAAGGAGGCCAGAGACAGTGTCCACCATCCTCTTGTTCATTTGTATGTGTTCTACTTTATTGACTATTCCTCTCCCCTAGAATGCAAGCTCCATGACAGCAGGGATGTTGACTCTTTTGTGTTCCTCCTGGCATGGTGCCTGGAACAGAAAAGGCACTCAGTAGACATTGGTTGAGTGAGTAAAGAAGCAAAGTTTTACCAAAAAACGTATAGCCTCTTACATTTGTTTTATTCTAGGGTGGGTACCACTGATATGGCAGATCCATATGGAAGAAAGAGCTATTGAAAGAGGCCCAGGAATGGACAAATTAATTGAGGATATCTGAGTGGGGAGGGAGGGATTCAGAAGGCAGATAAAGGATCAGGATTCACGTGGTGCACTGGAAAGGTCATCGGAGTCTGGTCTAGACTGAGATTTAGACTTTGGAGAAACACTGCTGTGGAAGTGGCCGAGTCAAAGCCTTACCCCTCTCTGGGGTTCTTTTCCCTCAGCTACTTTACCTGCTCCACTGAGATGTTAAGATAATAAAAGGAGATAATAGATTTGAAAGCACTTCTAAAAAGAAGTACTCTTATGGAGAAAGCTACTATTTAACTGTTGGAAATATGTTATGTTCAAGTTAAAATTGTTCAGAAGTGCTTAGTCCCTTTAAAAAGTGATTGCTCCTAGCAATAGCCATTTTGATGGACAGTTATTGCCTCCCAGCTGAAGTGAGGAGAATAATCAATTTCCATGGTGTGCCTGATGACCTGTGGCTGAAAAGAGAGACTCAGGGGTGATCGGGCGACTCTTATCTCATAGAAAGCTGGCAGCCTGGGAACAAGGAGACCAGTGAGAGATGTGCTCAGGTAACAACAGGAATTTATATCTCCATCTGATCTGGAAATCCATTTTGATAAAGCAAATAAGTCAGAGGAGCAGGGAAAGTAGAACTGCAGAGGGAAACAGCTTCTCGTTTACAGTTAGAGCCAGGTAGAGAGGGGAGTTTGCCTTTGGCAAGAGTCTTAGTATTCTAGTTTATCATTTGAAGGGCTTTGATACCTAGACTGCCTCGACACTTGCAGGGCTCAGACTGGAGTGCAAATAGGGTACTGGCCTCCAGCCCATGCCCTCTGGCTCCATCCACACTTCTGGGGGCCTCTAGTCAATGCATATAGAATTCCCCTCTCCCAACAGCTTAGAAGTCCGAGCTCTATCCCTTTCTGCAAACAGCTACTCCCTGGCCATCTTAGCCTAGGGTTTTTCACTGTGAGAGAGCATGACCTGGTCAGGGAGAACGGACCAGCAAAAGGGGATGTGCAGACCCTCGAAATGAATCTCCCTGTTTGGGCAGAAAGCTCCTGGGCATTGGAGTGTGGTTTAGAAGAAGAAGGGAGGCAGGTCTGGGTGATCAGTCCCATTGACCTCTTGGACTTCTTACCCTGTGCAGAGAGGTGCATCCGGGAGAAGACCAAATCAGGGCAGGCCCTCTAAAGTGTGGAACCCAGGACAGGGGTCTAGGTTCTAGGTCTAAGGAATATACATTTGATACCAAACCGTCATTGCCTTTCATAATGAAAACCTTAAAAGAACAAGATCAGAAAGATGAACACAACAACCCTTAATTATCCAGTGAGGAGTAGAATGGCAACTCCAGGAAGCTGCTTATAGGAAGAGAAAGGTCAGTCAAGACAAGCTTTCCAATGGGATGCCATGTGACTCAGAGGAAAACCATAGTGTTTGCAATGGCTACAAGGCTATGCTTGATATGCGCCCTTCTGTCCCACGACTTCTCTGAGTTCATCAACCCTCCTTTCCCTATCCCTTGCCGGTACACTCTGCTCTATCCACACTGGCCTCCTTGCTGCCCTTCTAAGGTTCCAGGCACAGTTGCACTGACTTTCTCCTCTGCGTAGAACATTCCCTGATAACTGCTTGGGCAAATGTTGCCGTCTCAGTCACTTACCCTGTCCGGCCTATTTAAAATGGAATCTGGCACTCCTGAGTCCCTCATTTCCTCTGTTACTCCTATGTTCCACTCCTGACACATTTACTTACTGAGGGAGGTTTTTTGTTTTTTGTGGGTTTTTTTTTGCTCTGTCTCTGTCGTTGGGAACGTAAGTATCATAAAGACAGTCTCTAGTACCCCAAAGAATGCTTGGCATATTGAAGATGCTGAACAGTTTTTGATTCTTTTTTTGGCAGAGTCTGATTTTGTAGCCCAGGCTGGAGTGCAGTGGCACATACATGGCCACTGCAGCCTGGACCTGCTAGGCTCAGGTGATCGATCCTTCTGCCTCGGCTTTCCAAGTAGCTTTCCAACGACAGGCACATGCCATCACACCCAGCTACTTTTTTGAATTATTGTACAGATGAGGTCTTGCCAAATTGCCCAGGCTGGTCTCAAACCCGTGGACTCAGGCAATCCTCTCACCTTGGCCTTCCAAAGTTCTGGGATTATAGATGTGAGCCACCATGCCTGGCCAGTTTTTTTTTTTTTTTTTTTTTTTAATGAATGAAATAACTTGGATTAAGGTCAGTAGCAAACAATAATAAGAATAATTAAAAAGTCATCAAAGTTTTAAAAATATCTAGGATTTATAATTCCTTAAATTCTTGCCATGCGCTGAGGGAGAATGTTGAGATATTTAAATGAAGGCTTTCTTGCTCGCCATTTTCCTTGCTTTTTGAGCCAGTAATATTCATTGTCTCCTAGATTCAGACTTGAGCAAAGAACCAGAGAATTTTAGAGGAGGTCTTGCAATTAAGAACAACATCTAGAAGAGAACCTAGAAACGTGGAGATTTAATTATGTATGTTCTTTCTTTTCTGTCTCTATTTTTTCTTTTCCCTTTCCTCTGCTTTCTATTTGCTTTCCTTTTCTCCTTCAGACATCGGAGCAAGGCACTTTGTTAGGGCTGTAGGACTCAGAGATACAGTCCGTTCTCAGGAGTTGATAGTTTGCTGGGGGAGATTTCTCTAGGAAGAAATCATTTTATATTATGTGGAAAGTGCTCTCATGGAGGTATGCCAAAATATTATAGCAATAAGGATCTTGAAGGATGATTAGATTGACCTGATGAGGAGCTGCCAGGGGAGTACTGGGGCACATGGGTGGCGTTCTAGTCACTGAAGACCTGAAAGAATATGTAGTGATTTTTAAAGACATTCTTCAGTGATTTTAGGTGTGAAAGACAATCCTTGATTATTTAAAACATTTGATTATTTTAAAAGCCCCATTTTCTATACATTCTGTTTAAATTCTCTGTCTCTGTATGTATCTATCTAGAATACATATTTATATGTACCTGTCAGTTATACTACTAGTTAAAGAAATCACTATATCAAAAGCACCAAATATAATAATTATGGCAACCATCATTCCAGGGATGGTACCAAGCCCTAAGCATAGGTTATCTCACTTATTCCCTATAACACACCTAGGCAGAAGATACTATCATTTTCCTAATTTTCTAGTTGAGGAAACCAAAGCATCATGAGTGAAATAATACATAGTGATGTTATTACTTAACAGGTATTTCTGATTTTGATTGTCTATGTATTCTCCCCGTATCATCAATAGGTGTTATTGTTGTGTTTAGATGAAATCAACTTATATTCTAGGATGTGGGAGAGATATATGTTCCAAGATATGTTGCTGAAAAAAATGGCCAAGTCAACAAGCAGTACATGTAGACATTCTAGAGACCTAGTAGCTTTAAGGAACTCCCAATAATGGAGAAGACTCAGTGATTGCTGCCTGTGTCTTAAACACCATGTAGAGATTTCTTGTGCTTTCCTTTGATAAACAGAAACAGCTGCTTTACTGTAATGCTCAGTTTTCTTATAGTAGACTATTTAAATAAAGTTATCAATATTTTATTGATGGCTTTAGAGAATTTTAGTGCTCAGAGAATTAAAGAAATGGTGGCATGGTATCTGTGTTGGTCTAATGAGGTGGGGATATCATTGAGATACTTTGTCAATGAGATTAAGTCCTCTTACCTAAGTAAATCAGCTTTTCTGTTCCGTCTTATTCCTTTTTATTATTATTATTTTTTTATTTTAAAGGTACAATTCAGAATTAGGAATACAAGTGGTATTATACAGGTAAAATTTGGGCCTTCCTTTGGTCCCCACTTCGCCTGGTTTGAGATCAGGTACGCTTATGGATGCTGTGTGCACCCTCACCCCCAGCAGTGTCCTACTACTGCCAATCCCTTTCTTATTATATTATGGCAAATGTTCAGGGTCTGCTTATGGGTAAGAACACGTGGTACTCAGTTCGTTGTTTCTGTGATAGATCACTCAGTATGATAGACTCTAAATTCATCCAAGTTGCTGCGAAGTCCAAAATTTTGGCTGTGTAATATTCCATTGTGTATATGTACCACATTAAAAAAAAATCCAGTCCAGTCTTATGTCTCATTCTTATTGAATTGTGGTAATGGTTCTGAACACTTCCAAACTATTCTCTTGGTGCTTTGTACTAGCCAAAAAGCTCCAAGAAGCACACATTTTTTTTTTTTTCTAATCACATTCCCCAAAAGCACTGTCATTCAGGTAATGCTTTGATAGCTAGACTGCGATTCCCAATCATGGCATTTTGAGACATTTTTGATGATCTCCAATTATCTGCAGGGATGTGAAAAATTTAAACTTCTCAAAATATTCTAATAAAATTTATTATTATTATTATTGTCATTTTTAACATGGAATAAATAATCAGTATATGGCTGGAAAAGTCAATGAAGGTCCAGTAGCTCTTTTTGCTTTGATCAATGAGTAACTCTGGCCACTCTTCAAAGTGCCAACTACCACTTTGTATACTGGCAGCCATGCAGTATATTCAATGAAATTCTGAAATCTTAGATAACTTGGAATAGAGGCTTGTGTTAAATGGGTCTTAGTGTGTATGTTTTTGTAATTATGGGTTTCTATTACATATATAGTTGCTGATTAAATAGTAGTTCTGTAACCCATTGATAGAACCACATTTTCCTCAATTCCATTTCATTCAGTTTTACCAATTCTCTACTTTGACTCACATACATGGGCGTGTTTCATTGAAAGCAACTGAAGGTTCCTATGCCCACTTGTTCTAATGTAACAATGGTGTGAACCTCAAAGATTGTGTCATAAAGAGGTATAGCCAATGGGTATTGTTCTGGAGAAAGTAAAAGGGTTTTTAGCATTAAACCTGTATATATTTTTTAAAAAATGTTTTTTAAATTGTAAAGATGTGGGGTAAAATTCAGGGTTAGGTATACAAACATTGATTATGCAGGTACCCTTGTTGATGAGGTGTACCCCTCCCTCCCCTGACAGTTTCCCTCAACTGCCAATTCCACCCCACTTTCCCTGGCAGTTTCCCACTACTGTCAATCCCTATCTTATAGTATTATGAAAACTGCTCAAGGTCCACTTATGAGTGAGAGCATATGGTACTCTGTTCTCTGTTTCTGTGATTGTTCACTGAGTATGATAGACTCTAGATCAATCCAAGTTGGTGTGAAGTCCATATGCTTGTCCTTCTTTATAGCTGCATAATATTCCATTATGTATATATACCACATTTTTTTATCCATCTTCGATGGACAGTATGGTTGCTTCCATGTTTTCCTCTTGTGAATAGAGCTGAAACAAACATGCATGTGCAGGTATCTTTTTTGTAGAATGATTTGAGTTCTTCCGGGTACATTCCCAATAGGGGGATTGCTGGGTCATATGGAAGGTCAAGGTTCTTTCAGAAATCACCACATTGTCTTCCAAAGAAGTTGCACAAGTTTGCATTCACACCAGCAGTGTAGAAGCGATCCTTTTCTTTACATCCTTGCCAGCATCTGTTGTTGTTTGTATTAATAATGATGGCCATTTTTATTGGAGTTAGGGGGTACCTCAATGTGGTTTTGATTCTCATTTCTCTGATGATTAGTGAGGCTGAGCACTTTTTCATGTGTCTGTTGGCTGCCCGTATATCTTCTTTTGAGAAGTGTCTATTCATGTCTTTTGCCACTTTTTAATGGGCCTGTTTGTTTTTTTCCTTTCGGTGCATTTGAGTTCCTTGTAGACCCTAGATGTTAGGCCTTTGTCAGATATACAGTTGGCAAATATTTTTTCCCATTCTGTGGGCGTCTCCCTACTCTCTTGATGGTTTCTTTTGCTTTGCAGAAGCACGTCAGTATGATGAGTTCCCACTTGTCTATCTTATTTCGTATTCTATTGTCTATCTTATTTCGTATTCTATGGGTTCTGATTAGGAATTGGTAGCCAGTTCCAATTTCCATAAGGGTATCTCCTGCATTTTCTAAGATTCTTGTAGCTGAGGTTTTATGTTTAGGTCTTTGATCCATTTAGAGTTGGTTTTGTGTATGGTGATAGGTAGGGGTCGTGTTTCAGTCTTCTGCATGTGGTCAGTCATTTTTCCTAGCACCATTTACCGAATAGATTCTCCTCTCTGGAGTGGTTGTTGTTGGAGGCTTTGTCAAAGATGAGTTGGTTGAGAAATTGAGACTTTGTTTCTGGGATCTCTATCCTGTTCCATTGTTCTATATGCCTGTTCTTGTAACAATACCAAGTTGTTTTGATTACTGTAGCCTTTTAATAAAGTTTGAAGTCTGGAAATGTGATGCCTCCTACTTTGTTTATTTTGCTAAGGATTGTTTTGGCTATTCGTGATCGTTTATGTTTCCATATGAATTTCTGTATTGTCATTTCCAGGTCTGAGAAGAACGTTGTTGGTAATTTTATGGGTATTGCATTGAATATGTAGATTGCCTTTAGTAGGATGGACATTTTAATAACGTTGATTCCTCCTGTCCATGAGTATAGAATATTTTTCCATTGTTTGTGTCTTCTTGGATCTCTTTGAGCAGTGTTTTGTGGTTCTCATTGTAAAGGTCTTTCACTTCTCTGGTTAGGAAGATACTGAGGTATTTCATTTTTTGTGTGGCTATTGTGAATGGGATTGTGCTTTTAATTTGGGTCTCTGCCTGCTTGTGGTTGGTGTATAGGATTGCAACTGTCTTATGTACATTTATTTTGTACCCTGAGACTTTGCCAAAGTCTTTTATCACTGCAAGCAGGTTTTTGACAGATTCTCTTGGATTTTCAAGGTATAGGATCATATCATCACAAAGAGGGATAACTTGACTTCCTCTTTCCCTATTTGGATACCCCTAATTTTCTTCTCTTGTCTAATTGCCCTAGTTAGGGCATTCAACACAATGTTGAACAAGAGGAGTAAGAGAGGGAAGCCTTGTCTTGTTCCATTTTTCAGGGGAAATGTTTCCAGTTTCTGAACATACCTCAAAATAGTAAGTGTCATCTACAATAAACCCACAGCTAACATACTGTGTTAGAGTCAATATCTTTTTTTAGTTTATTTGGTAGTTATCTTTATTTAATTAATCAATCCTATTCTCTGTTGATTTACTTAGAGTTGCTTTATAAATGCTGGTGCTCTTGTGTTGGGTGCATATATGTTTAGGATGGATATTTCTTGTTGATGGATTGAAACTTCTATTATTGTGAAGTGTCTTTTTGTATCTTTTTAAATTTTTGATAGCTTAAAGGTTGTTCTGTCTGATATTAAGATCATAACTTCTGCCTTCTTTTGTGATCCATTTGCCTGAACACTCATATCCCATTCTTTAACTTTGAGTCTGTGTGCATCCCTTGTAGTGAGATGAGTTTCCTGAATACAGCAAATAATTGTATCATGATTTGTTATCCAGTCTGCCATTCTGTGTCTTTTCAGTGGTGCATTTAGTTCATTCACATTCAAGGTGATTATTGAAATGTGATTGCTTATTCCTGTCATGAGGTTCTTATAAAGTTTTTTCTTTGTTTACTTGTTTCCTTTTTGGGGTTGATATATGTGTGTGTTTTAAAGTTTCTTCTTATGCTGTATTCTCTGTTGATTCTGTGCTCTGCTGTTCTCTTGGGAAGTGTGTGGTCATTCTTTTCTTTTTCTCCTGTGCTTAATACCCTTTTTTAGTGTCTCCTTTAGAGCTGGTCTGGAAGCTGCATAATCTCTTAGGGATAGGATGTCTAGGAAGGATTTTAATTTTCCACCACTGGTGCAGCTGAGCTTGGCTGGATAGCAAATTCTTGGTCAAAATTGTTTGTCTAGTGTTTCTGCTGATAGGTCTGCTGCTATTCTGATTGATTTTTCCTGGTAGGTAGTCTGACTTTTCTCTTTTGCTGCCTTTAGGATTTTTTCTTTTGTGCCTACCTTGTGTAGGTGAATTACCATGTGTCTAGAGGTTGGTCTTCTCATTTGATGTCTTGTGGGGGTTCTCTGTATCTCTTGTGTTTGGCTGGTCACATCTCTGGTGAGATGGGGAAAGCTTTCTTGGATTACTTCCTGGAACACTTGCTACAAGTTCTCCATTTCATTTTCTTCTTCTGGGATACTTATCAGGCATAGGTTTGGCCTCTTGATATAATTGCACATCTCTTGTAGGCATTGTTCTTTTTTTCTGTGTCTTCTCTCTATGTTTGTTTACAGATTGGGTTAATTCCATGTTCTGGTCTTCAAGTTCTGAGATTCTTTCTTCAGCTAGACTAATTGTGCTTTCCATGCTTGTCATCTTGTTATTTATTTCCTGGATGAAATTTTTTATTGTCAAAATCTCTGTTACAAGTTCTTTCAGTGTTGCATCTTGTCTTTCTTGAGTCTTATTCACTCTTTCCAGCCATTCCCTAATCCCTGTCCTATTCTGGGGCCAGTCGTTGGTGACTTCCATTGCTTGGGCTCTAAAGTCTGATTTTTCAGGAGGTTTCTCTTTGTTACACTTCAAATTTCCTGCGGTCTTCCTTTGATTTTTTCCCTCATTTGTGATAGATCTCGCTTTTCTCTGTAGTTCTGTTATTCAGTGTCAGTGGGAGAGGCTTTCCCTTCTGACGTTTGCTCAGTCCTCTGTTCTTCCCAGATCAGGCTCTGGATTTGTTCTATTTTGAAATAGGACTGTGGGTGGGAAGCTTTGTTGGCTCTTGTGGTTTTTGAAAGTTGAATAGTGTAGGGAATGGGGCACTAGGATTCAGAAACTACTTGCAAATTACAATGTTCACTGATTGTGTTGTGTTCCCTGAGACCTACTCCCCACCATCACTCTATATGATGATATAAAGCAGAAACCAATGCAAAAAACAATTGGAAACACACACACAGACATACACACACCCCACAGTAAAACTGGAATAACAACAAAGTGAAACAAAACAGACAACAAAAACAACAAAAGACCAAAAAAACTGAACACACACATACACATGCTTAGTACAAAGTGAATGGAGAAGTAAAACAGAAAGATCGGACCAAAAAAAAAAAAAAAGGAATTCAGATTGAACCCTCACACATATATTGATACACACTTTAAGCTACAAAAACAAAAAAAAAGAAGAACAAAAGAGCAAAAACAAAGAAACAACAACAAAATTGAAAGATGAACACTCAGTCATTCACATACACATATAAACAGAAAACAATACAAGAAGGAAGCAGAAAAAGAAAAGAAAAAAAATTAGGGGTAACAGAACAAACCCTCACATACGCATTCATGCACAAAGGAAAAATATTTAAAAAATAGACAAACTAAAAAACAAGCAGGCAAAAAATTTAAAAAGAAATTAAAAATTTCCTCTTATGGCAGGCTATGTAATTGTTCCTCTAATCTGGTCTCTCCTGTAGAGCTTCCACCTCCTTCACTCCTCATTGTCTGAAGCAGGGAAGCAGGAGGGTCAGTGGAGGTGGATGGGGCTGCATTCCTCCCCTCTCATTCACTTATGGTTAGCAAGAGCTCCATCTGTAGGAAGGTGCAGGGATTGTCTCTTCCCCAGGTATGTACCCGTGGGGGACCACCCCAGCCAGGCCTATCCTGGAATGGAGGTCTCCTAGTGTGACTGATGCCCAGGCTTCCCCTGCACTTGTCCCTCTCAGTGTGGCCCAGCTGTGTGGGTCTGACATTCAGAGGATTGCTGGGGAGGAGGGGGTTTGTGTCAGCCCTGGACTCACCACCGATCTCTTTGCAGTTTTTCCTTGTCCTTTTCTGATCACACTGTTTGTCCCACAGCTGGGTCAGGGTGGGGGTGGGACACCTGGGACTCAGTACTTGTCAGGTCTCTCTGAAGTTTGTGCTTTCAGGATATTCCCTCTGGGTCATGATCAACCCCTGAGTAGTTGATCCACCAGTCACAGAGATTGGGTCTGTTGCACCATGGTATGCAAGTCAGAACACTTTCCTGCCCCACTTTCAAGATGGTGGTGGGTTTTCTCACTTGTCCTTCTCAGTGGAACTCTGCCTCTGGGCTCCCTCTGCAGTCCCTGCTGCCAGTGCCCAGCCAGGTACTGCAGTGGTGAGGCAAAGTCAGGATCTGGCAGTCTCTCCTGTTGCAGTGGTGAGACAGAGACTGGGGCAGTACTCTGTCCATGTTGCTTCTTCACAGGAAAGCTTTTGTCCATTTAAAAAAATGGTACTTGGCTTCTGTGACCTGGAAAGAGCCAGGGACCAAGCAGAGAAGCTGTAGCACCAGCTGTTGCACAAGTCCCTGGCCACTTGCTTATGATCCCCCACTTCGTCAATATCTCCCAGCATTTTCTTCTCAGGAAGGGTTTTGTTGATTTAAAAAAATGGTGCTCGGCTTTTGCAACCTGGGAAGATTCAGGGGCCAAGCAGAGAAGCTGTAGTACCAGCTGTTGCACAAGTCCTTGGCCACTTGCTTATAAGCCCCCAGTTAGTCAATCTCTCCCAGCATTTTCTTCCCAGGAAGGGTTTTGTTGATTTAAAAAAAAATGGTGCTCGGCTTTTGCAACCCTGGAATCACTAGAATCCAAGCCCAGCAGCCAAGGCACCAGCTGCTGCACCAGGAGAGCCCTGGCCACTAGCTCCCTAGCCCTCATTCAGTCAACCTCTCACATACCACTCACTCACCAGCACGTACATAAAATTTTCCATACTCTCACTTATACTGGGACTTGCATAGTCCAGCTGGCTCAACTGCCATCTTCCCAACCTCCACCAAATGTGTAATCTTAAGAACACATATAGAAATAAACTGTTAGCTCTTGAGTATGGAGGTCATTTCTGTCTTATTCACAATTAGATCCCAAATATGTGGCATATATTAGAAACCCCAAATATTTGACTGAATGACCCCTTTATAAAAAAGCAGTGTTTAGCATGATGCTGGGCATGGGGTAGATGTTCAATGACTGTTATTGATTTAGAGGAGAATCCTGGATCATCACATTGAGAAAGGAACTGTTCGAACTGGAATGCTTTCTAAGGCACAAGGGTAGTTATGACTGCCAGTGTGGAACAGAGCTAGTTTAGATGCAGGTTTTCTTTTAAAAATGTGGGGTACAGATCTGCTCTTTTCTTCTTCTTCTCCCCTTTGCTCCATTCATTATCAATTTACTGTCACAACCAGCAGATCCAGAATCCTTTGTGATTCAACATTATAGACAATTTGTTTCAGTTGCTCCTCACAGTAAAATTTGAACTTCCTGTCATAGTATATTTCAAATTTGCATCTCAAAACTCACTGCTTAAATAAAGGACTGCTTAAATTTAGGACTGTACCCAGTGCCTAAAACAGTGTGAGTGCTAAAAATACATGCACTCTGCCCAAAACAGTTTACAACATTCACAGTTAGAAGCTTTAAACTTTCACTTGAATGTTAGAGAAATTTGGCTGGATAGCAAAAGCAAATTTATTTAAATACCATTTTTATACTCGTTTCATAACAGTAATATTTTATCTTTTTTGCTATGATTTATAGGCACTGGAGCAGAACAGGGGAGTCAGGAAAAAAAGCAATTAACAAATGAAAGAAAAAGCACCAATAGCGAAGGGGAAAAAAACCTGAAAGCTAAAGAAGGGAGAACAATTGATGGTTCCATTTTAGCTTAATGTTACTTCTGAATCTCTTTTATAATGTATTATTTACTGCATAGTTTATAGTTGACAGAAAATAAACAGCATTTGCAATATAATGTCTTTAGCTCTGCCCTGTACTTGCTCATTCCACTTGCTTGTCAAGTTAGAACTTCAGCCAACATCCGTCAACGTCTCTTGTGATGGAGTCTGTTTTGAATAAGCCCAGCGCTATCATTACCTTATTGCAAAGTTAAGGCCAAATGACACTTATGATGAAGGTTTCACGGCTAAACAGTAAAGTCGGTGAAGCATATGCACACCAACTGTCAGATAGGAAATAGCTGTTTGAGGATTTGTTTCTTTATTGCTTGATGAGGGTCACTTCATTGGTACTTGGAAACCTTGCCACAGCTACCACAGGCAGCAGAGAAGGAATCAGAATGGATAACATAGAGGATAACTTAGAGAGATGCCATGATTAATAGACTTTTGAAAATATTAATTATTGAGCATCCGTGCCCAGTAATTTCTGTGCTGGGTGCTTTCACAAACATTTTCTAACTTAAAATTGTTTAATGATCCAAGGAGTTAAAAGATTGTCCAAATTTATAAGTGGAGAAACTGAGGCTCTGAATGTTTTTAAACTGTGTGTTTGAGGCCACCTAGCTGGCAACTGGCAAAAGTTCACCATGAACCCAGTCTAGATTATTCAAATCCAAAGTGGTTTTCCCTTTTGTTATAGCTGTGGTCTGCATGGAAATGGAAAGTGGTTTAGACATGCCCACAGACTGAGTTACTGAAAGAGGAAGGCAGAGAAACACTCAGATAAATGAGTATCTTCTGTACTTCATGGCAAAGATCCATCTCCATTTTACATTGTTTGAAGTTTTACATTTTTGTGACAATCACAATCAATTGTGAATTGATGTATTAGTAAACATCATATTACACATCATAGCATCTTTCACCATAGAAGCTCTGGAAATAAATGGAGTCTTGCTCTCATCTTAGCATGCGTGGATGACAATAACAGGACTGTACTGTGTCTGGAAGGCTAGGAGCACCATTTTCATTGAATGGATGATACAAGATGAATCATTGCATCATTTAATACTTTCAGAGCCATCAAGACTACTAAATCTGGGATATTTTTTCTCCATCTAATGTCTCAAGAGGCAAAAATGTGGGATTTCTTTTCTGTTTTTCTCTTGAGGTATTTCTAGACAATGGTAAGAGCATCAGATTATTTTCCCGGTTTACCTGAGAGTTCATGTTTGCAGCAACCTCAATAATTGCTCTATTTGCACATCTTGGAAGAGGAATGCCTTACTTGATGGGATGCTTAGAATTGATGGCATCAGACATGAGGTTAATTGATTCAGTAAGTGGGTTATTTTGATTCTCAGGACTAATCCCCTCCAGGATGGGGTTCTAACATAATGAATTGATGTGAGACAAAAATAGTTTATAAATATTTGACTTGGCTAGGCACATGGCTCATACCTGTAATCCAAGACTTTGGGAGACTGAGGCAGGAGGATTGCTTGAGTCCAGGAGTTCAAGACCAGCCTAGGCAACATGGCGAGAACTTGTCACTACAAAAAATGAAAGAATGTGGTGTATGCCTGTAGTCCCAGCTACTTGGGAAGCTGAGATGGAAGGAGGCCACAGTAACACATATACCTTAAATTTATGGCCACTACTTTTAGTGCCATATTGAAGAATGGTCTCCAAGTGTACTCTTGGGTGCAACCTCATTAGAATCATCTGGGGTGCTTGAAAAAAACTGCATATTTCTGGGCCCTCTCCTAGACTTTCTGAGTCTGAATCTCTGAAGGTGAGGCCCAAGAGTCTGCATTTTAAATAATACCCCCAGGGGATTCTTATACTTACTAAAGTTTGAGTATTACTGGTATAAAATAAGTTGAAAGCCCATGCACACTTTTTATGAAAATGACTTAGGGAAATGTTATCATGTAATCAAAGTCCTCTTGTGTGAGTGCTGGAGTCCAGCTCCAGGAGAGAGTAAGGGCTTGAGACAGGGGAACTGGGAAGCGGCGAAAAAGAAAAGACGAAAACAACAGGAATCCTCTTCCTGGGGAGAGCTCAAGACTCTGCCAATTTTTATTTATTTTTCACAAGCTTATATAGGTTTTCCACTCAGCCCTGTATCCACAAATGTATCTTGTGTTGCTAACCAAACGCTCACGTACATCCTTTTTGCACTCACAATAAAGTTGACCTTTAACAATTTCAACCATAGATGGTGTTTTTCTTAAGTCAAACATTTGCGAACATCCTGGTTTTCTTCCTAACTTTCTTATAACTATTTACTATTATAGGCCTATAATATCCTTACCCTATAAAGCTAAACCTTAACCCTAAGTCTTATTTAATTTACTTACTACTATATATTTATTTCTATTGATCTTATTTCTATCCTTATGTCCCTATATTTTCTTAACTATCACTTATACTATTATATATCTCTTATCTTACTAGTTTATCTTATCTTACTATCTTATTATTAATATTCTAAATTATATCTTTATTAAACTACTTATTTAATCCTAAAATATCTTAACCTATTTTTTATCTCAAACGGTTGTTTTCCACCAGCTCTCAGCTGGGGTCTGTTGTTTATGGGGAAGTGGTCGACTCGTTTTTCTCGGCCTCCTGCTGTTACTGAGAAACATCCTTACACACCCTAAGGGGCACCCTTTTTGCTGCAATCTCGCCTCCATTATGCCTACGTATAATTTTTGCAGTCAAATGCCATCATCCATTTGCACATCTATTATCTCAATTAAAGAAGGAACATTCTCAAGTCTATGCACGCAATCCTTCAAAGTTAGGGAAGGTCCATCAACAGGATCCATGGGGCTTTGCCTCCGTCATGGCCGCATTTTACTGGGGCTTTGTTCCCAGCCGGCGCTTTTCCTGTTTTCAGGTCCCTTTTTCCTTACTTTTACTAGTGATTGCGGCTCCTGGCATGTGAGGGCTGAGTGTTTTTAAGAAATGATTTTTCTGGCTTCTAAGAGTTGTCAAGAAGGCATCAGTTGGCTGTCCCAGGAAGATCCTCATGAGATGACGTCTTCATGGTTTTGGGACCTGGACCTCAACTATGTATGTACGGAAACTGAATTAGATGTATTTGCCTACAGAAAGCCTGATTCATGCTAAAAAATTCACGAGAGACTTACTGATTGAACAGACTACTGTTTTATTCATTTGTGGTAGAAGTTATGCCTGACTCAAGAACCAAGATTACATTGGTGGGCTTCCAGGAAAGAGAATATACCTCAATTGACACAGTGAATGAAGAGTTATCAAACTAATTTGTAACTGTGCACTAGTCTACTTCTCTTACTAGAGAACTTTCCTTGAGTCTTTTGTTCCTGGAATCTCCCTCATATACTACTGTGCCTGCCACAAGTCAACTTTATAGAGAACTGTTAGATGAATGACAAGTGTTTCTAAACCAAAGAGCTAGAATGATCAGAAGGCTATTTACATTGATCTAGGCCAATACGACTGATTGCTTTTCTTCATGCCAGAAATAATTTCTGCCTATTAAAATGATGCCCTCAGCCGGGCTCGGTGGCTCAGCCTGTAATCCCGTGCCTTTGGAAGGCTGAGGTGAGTGGATGGCCTGAGCCCGTGGGTTCGAGACCCGTCTGGGCAGGCGAGACCTCATCTCTACAATAAAAAAAAAAAAAAAAAAAAATCAGCCGGGCGTGGTAGGCGCATGCCTGTAATTCTGGCTACTCGGAGGCTGAGGCGGAAGGA
>NW_007246538.1:49671-95044 GCF_000164805.1 Carlito syrichta
AAAAAAAAAAAAAAAAAAAAAAATGATGCCCTCTGTCCCGGGCATCTGTGACAAATCTGACTTTAGGATTTATTTTCCTTCCCTCCACTGGGACCCCTACTCTATGTTTGACATAGGTCTATTTCATATTGTCAAGGGAAAATCCAATTGAGTAGATGTTCCTTCATGGACTTGTTTCATAAGTTGCCTTTCATTCAATTGTTTGCCTGATGTCAACTTGGACCACCATACTCAATTTGAGAAATATCCAAATCTAATTTAAAGAAGCATACATTGGGAGGTAATATTTTTTTCTCACTTCAGAGAATGAAGACTTTCTGGATTTGCTTTTATATTCTGGTATGTTTCTGATTTGCTATTTTATATGCAGGCAGTTACTGCAGATTTGTCTCTAGTGCTTTTGATACAAAATTATTTATTTGTGCAGAAGTTCTTTAATAAGATTTACTAATGATAAGTGCATAGGAACAGTGCTTACATGTATTAGGGTAGCTCAAGAGTTGACTTTTATAAAAAAGACAATGTTTTGTATCAAATATATGCATGAATAGTTACACACAGGGAGATGTTTCCCTAGTCTGAAATGTAGTCAGTGAAAAACTCTTCAAAAATGTTTATTTTTGATTGGCACATAATAATCATACATATTTGTGGTGTACAGTGTGATGCTTTGATATATGTATATAATGTGTAATGATCAAATGAGTCATTTGTGTATCCATCACCTCAAACATTTCTCATTTCTTTGTAGTAAGATCATTCAAAATCCTCTTTTCTAGTCATTTTGTAACATTCTCAAAGTGATGTAAACTCCTTATCTTGTTTGATTCTTGTGGAGGTGGGAGCTTTCTCATGACCTTCATATACTTGAAACACTTAATAAGGCCTGACACCATGGCCTGCCTTCCCTTACTCTCTGTATTATATAAACTCACTTAAGAGACTTGGGGGAAAAAAAAGACAACAATGTGGAGCAGAACTTCTCTGAGAAAAGAAAATTTTCATTGCAGATACATTGACAAGATCTTTAAAAATATCATATTCAGAGAAGATTTAAAAAATGTGCTCATATATATGTATATTTCTATTCATTTGAGCTGGAGTACAAGAAGTATGTGTGTGTGTGTGTGTGTGTGTGTGTGTGTGTGCGCATGTGTAATTTTCTAAAACACTAAGGCATAAAAGCTCAACAGGGCCTTTAGTGTATAGTAAAATATCTTGTAAGATAGAAATAGAGCAAAAAAAGTCAATTTTCTTTACCTATTGATGAATAGGGTTAGATTCGGTAAGGAATACAGACAGTTTTTTACCAAAATAATGTATAAAAATAGCTTCTCTACATTCTTTTATCTGCTTGTTTCATAATAAATGGAAAATATGAAAATAGTTTTTGTGCAAATTTCTTTAGAACATTTTTTTCTTTGCTTTTTGCTCCTTCTTTTGACCATGACTTAGCCAATCAACAAAATAAAAGTTTAAGTTCAGCCAGTTATGATACATGTAATATGCCAGGGTAGTAGTGATAGATGACTAATAACTTAAAAAAACACAAGATTTTTCTCTCTACAACAGAATTAATTATATTTTTCCTCAGATGGTTTTGTGAAGCATTGATTTTCAATCTTAGATGTTATAAAGTAGGTTGTCATGTGCACTTATCAGTAAGTGACTTGTTACATATATTTATTATTGAAAGCTATAGGAAATAGCATGTTAGGGAACATTTATTAAAAGAGCATCTATGTTTATTAGTGCTATTTTAAAGAAGAAAGGAACCCAAAGATGCTTTCTTCTTTTTTTAAAAAAAATAAAGTTTACTAGAGAGAGAAGGGAAAAAAGAAAGGGTCACATGCCAAGACTGGCATGGGCAAAAGAAACCATCCCCAAAGATGTTTTCATGGTTTTATTTATTTGTAAATCTATCAAGAGCTGAATATTTCAGCTACCCACATTTTGGTAGGTGATTGCAATTAGGGGCAGCATTGAAATACTAGTGTAATTTCATAACTGCATAATTTCATAAAAGACTAAGCTGCAGATATACCTTGAGCTTTGGGTAGTCAGTTTGGGAAAACCTTTGTGAATGTGGAGGAAGGTGGTGAGGAATATTTCGTTTTGAAAAGAATTGAATGAATTGAAAACAAACTATGTCCATCTGGAACTATTTCTGAAGTTTTAGAGATGAGAATATCAATCTTAGAACTCTCTTGAAACCCTTGCTATGTGTAACATCCATGGACAATGTTTTGGTTTGTCTCTTTTGTGAAACAGTTGAAAACGAAATCAAGAGAAATTCATCCCTGGGTGAGGAAAATCTGGAGTTGGAATTTATTTATTCATTATTTTTATGTGTGTACATTTAGGGGGTGCAAGCACAGTCTTGTTTCATGGATATATTGGGTAGTGGTGAAATTGGGGCCTTTAGTGTAACTATCACCTGAATAATGTACTTTATACTCATTAAATACTTTATCATCTCTCACTCCCCAGTCTCCAATGACTATCATTCCACTGTTCATGTGTGCACATTATTGAGCTCCCACTTATAAGTGAGAACATGCAATATTTGACTTTCTACAGATATGTCTTAACTGAAAACATCTCACTTATTTAAAGAATAGTTTAGTTTGCTAAATGCCAGAGATCATTTGGTAAAAAGTATGAATAATTAATGTTAGGCCTAGATGGGTACTTACATGTAAATAAAGTTGACTCTTTCTGGGATTGCTAGACCCATATTCTGAATAATAAGTCCCTTGCCATTGTTATAAAAATCATTAATAAGACCTGCACAGCCTGAATTTCAGATTGCGTATTCCATAATTAAAACTGTAAGACATCTTTGCTTTAGAAATTCAGGGATAAGAATATGTAGTGTGTGCTTTGGGCGATCACAGGTCTTGATGAGGTAGATGTCAGCAAGGTTTTGAAATATGGGCATGGTGTTTTGTGAGACTGAGAGTGTGCAGGCCTGGTGCGGGGAAAGAGCTCAGAGGTGAAGGCACAGAATTGGCACTCTGAGTGTAGTGAGTGTATGTGTGTGCGTGTGTAAACGGACTTGATAAGAAGGGAAGGTTTCCAGCAAATGTAGACTATGAAGGTTGGGGTTCTACTGTCCAGGGCTCTGAGGAGTCCTGAGAGAATTTTGTATTCAGCAAAAAGGCCGTAAATTGCATATTGAAGGAGGGGGTGAGGGGCGTGAAGAATGTTTCAGCCTCATAACTGGAATAAACAGAGACAGACTGAAATCAGTTTTGCTGTAAGGATAGATACTCAATGAGTAGGTCTGCCTCAATATTTGCATAGCTTTAATTCTATTTTTTCTTTCACTTATTTAATGCACATGGAGGGCCCTGGCCTTCTGCCTGAGTTCATTGTCTTCCCACCCTGCACGCAGTCCTGTCATGAAGAGGGTCATGGGTATATGCCTCTGGACATTTCAGCATGTAAATCCAAACTCTGTCAACCACTAAGATCAGCTCTCACAAAATAGACACAGCTTTTTTTTTCTCAAGAAACTTTACAGTCTAGCAGTAGAGGCAGTCTTTAAATAAAGGATCAAAAGAACACAAAAGTTAATGTAATTTCACTAGTCAATGTAATTAATGAAAATGTGGGTAATCACAAAAGACACAACTAAAGGATATGACATAGACTGAGGGGGTCAGAGAAGTTTTCCTTGGGGAAGTGATTATTGAATGAGCTGAGGGGTAAACTTTCCATTATACAGCACTTGGCTGTTGCTAAGACCATGGAGAGATATTGACTGTTCAAGGAACCACAAGAATGCAAAAAAGGAGGAGAGTGAGAATGGTGCAGGGGGAGGATGGATAGTTAGCAGTCAGAATATGCAGATAATTTAAAAAATTTGGATGTCATTTAAAGGCCTTTATTCTAAAAGCAATAGTAAGCCATGGAAGAAAGGCTTATGGAAAGGGACTGGATGCCATGGTTAGATTTGCATATTTAAAGGACACTTCTGGCTGCTTAGCAGAGTATGTTAGAGACAGGTGGGGGCACTTGAAGAAGTGAGTTAGAGACTTGTGTAGTACAGGGAAGGGTGATTGTAGCTTGGAGATGGGGAGAAGTTGATGGATTTGAAAACGACTTAGGAGGCAAAATTATTCAGACTTGAAGAGGGAGATTCTAAAGGTGATTCATAAAAAGTAGCCCTAAGACTTCTCTGTCAACTTTTAATGGGTGGTAGATCAGAATGAGCCCACAGATAAATATGAGATGAAGCAGTTGGAAAGGGAGGAAACAAACAAACAAACGAACGAACAAACAAACCAGGAGCATGTGATTCAGAGGCCAAAGGAAGACTGATTTCAAGAAGAATGTTTTGGGGAGAGTAAATAAAATGAAGACTAAGAAATATCCTTTGGATTTAGCCCTGTGGAGATCATTTGTAACCTTAGCAAGTATTGTTTCAGTAAAGCAGTGGGGAGAGGAAGAAAAATTAATGGGTTGAGAAGAAAGGATAAAGCAAATACGGATAGAATAACTGCAGACATTTGGCTGGAAAATGAAAACGAGGTAAAGATCTATATGTGTGTGAGGAAGAATTTTTAAAAAAATCACAGCAACTTGAGGAAGTTTGACTTCCTATGGAGGAAGACCTAGGACAGAGGGAAAAGTTGAATATACGGCAGAGAGAGAAAGAAAGAGAGAGATCTTCTTTACCTTGGCATTCACCAGTGGTCATCACTTCATGAAAACTTTCAGTTCTCTGGAAAATTCTGAGAGTAAGAACTTGAAGCCGGGCTCGGTGGCTCAGCCTGTAATCCTGCGCCTTTGGGAGGCTGAGGTGAGCGGATTGCCTGAGCCTGTGGGTTTGAGACCCGCCTGGGCAGCAAGACCTCATCTCTACAATAAATCAAAAAATCAGCCGGGCGTGGTAGCGCATGCCTGTAATTCCGGCTACTTGGAAGGCTGAGGCAGAAGGAACGCCGGAGCCCGGCAGGTCGAGGCTGCGGTGGCCGGAAGCGGCCACTGCACTCCAGTCTGGGCGACAGAGTGAGACTCCAACTCAAAAAAAAAAAAAAAAAAGAACTTGAGAACTTTGCAACAATAGAAATAGCAATTGGGATTTTTTTGGGGTAGCAAAACCATCAGGAAGAAGGAATGACAGCTCTGATAATTGAAGGACTGATTTAGAATTCAAACATTCCATTGTTTGCAACTGCAGCAGAGCTTATGATTATGCTGAGTGGGGATGTGACTTATATAGACCAATTTCATAATGTCTTTCATTCCTTGGGATCCCCTGAACAGTGTTACTGTAAGTATCGGCGCCAGTTTCTGAAGCTTGACTTACGCTATTGAAACCACAGGAAGAACGTTATTTGATTTATGAAAGGAGTTAGCCAGCCATTCACCTAATTTTGAAACAGTGACAGGAATATGAAGAAAGAGAAAGGATATTGAACCAGAACTGTACAACTTACAAGTTATCGAGATGCCTAAGGAAGACAAAATTTTTTTTAAACTTTCAAGTCATAACTCATTCAAATAAAGTTAAGAAATCAATTTTTAAGACAATACACACTCACTAATGCAGATACACTGTAAGAGGTGGATGTCTTTTAAAAAGTTTGAACTGTAGAATGTATGGAAAGATAGGCTAAGCTAGATTTTATATATTTTCTGGAACGCTAAAAAAAAGAATAGTTTTCTTTAAGTACATGAAATTTGCTTTCACAATTAAAGCAAAACATTAGTATGTCTATTTAATAAACTGGTAACTACTATTTGCATAGAAAAAACAATCACAAAGTGCTACATCCCTTATACTTCTGTTTTCTTTCAGTCTGTGAACATGTCCTCTGCAGCTTCACCTTATAAGCTACTTGCATAACTGACTTTTAAATAGATAGTATAAAAACAGATTTCGCCCCAGACTGAAGTGTCATAGCCAGTAGAAACTAAACTTCGACTGCTTTTTAAAGCATTCACAATGCCCTAGACTATGAGAGCCACAATAAAAATAAACAAAAGCTTGCTTTTATAGATTCTTATGCTTGGATCTCCATAAAAGTAACACATTTGGGTGATTTTATGTCACATATTGATGAAGGTGACATATTTGAATACTTATATCAAAGGAACTTAAGAGAAAAGAGTTACAATGTCTTGGAATATGTCTTACCTGAATGGGCTAGTTGACATCTGTGGTTAATGTTGACATGAATATCAATATTCATAAATATGAATGTGATTATATTTAGAAACAGGAGTCTGACAGGTCTAAGTTGAATCATATGGGCATTAGGCTAAACTATTTGAGCTGGAGATTACTGACTCCACACTTATAAAATGGTTACCATGGGAAAATGTTGACATTTGGGAATGCTCCCCTTATCCTACCTTGTCCCAAGATTTATGAATTATCTAGTCTCTTATTTTATGATTCACTCTATTCTAAAAACTACTACTTCAAAGAATGGTTCTATGAGAAATAGCCCAAATAACAACTTCTTAATACTGTATTAATGTGTCCATTACTGAAATAAGAGACTTTGAGTTAAGTTTTAGAGATGTGCAAGTTTTAGACCTTTGTAAACTGAATATGAGGGGAATGGTTCCCAGGTAGAGAAGGTCAGCCTTTCCCTCATCTCTGTTCCATCCAGATATAACTACAAATCCTCAGAAACAATGGTTATTGTTTACCTCGGTGGAAGAGACAGTTTAATAGTTGGTAAGTTGAAAAACAAATTTAAGTCCAGTGACTAGTTCCAAGTATACTCTGAGGAAATTTTTTCACTCCCATGAAGTCATAGGGATTCAGACACTATTTTGCATATTATATTTTATATTTGTGGCAAGGACTATGTGATTCTGAAGTAAATGAACAGTAAGCATGGATGTATTTTATATTTTCAGGTTCGATATAAATAATTAACAAAACTTATGATGTCTGTATGAAATATATGTTGTGTGTTAATGTATGGAACCCCTAGAACAGCTCTTGGCATGGCTGCTAATTAAGGGTCTATGAATCACTTTATGTTTGTGAGGCAGTGAATTTATTCTATTTGATGGGGGTTTACTTTTAGTATTTCAATTTATAATTTTTTTAATAATTTTTTTTGAGTTGGGGTCTCACTCTGTTGTTCAGGGTAGGGTGCAGTGGCACGGTCATGGCTCATTGTGTCAGGCAATCTTTCCGTCTCAGTCTCCTGAGTAGCTGGGACTACAGTTGTGTACCACCATGCCTGGCTAATTATTGATTTTTTTTATACAAACAAGGTCTCACTATGTTTGCCAGTCTGGTCTTGAATTTCTGGGCTCAAGCAATCCTCCAGCCTCAGCATCCCAAAGTGCTGGGATCACAAGCATAAGCCACCATGTCCCACCCCTAGACTCTGTTTTAAAGAGCTCACTTGATTAGATCAGGTTCACCTACACTTAATGGAGGGGATTAGCTAATGAGTGCAAACAAGGGGGCAGGAATCTTAGGGTAATTTTAGAATTATGCCTATCCTAGATGATTCAAATGAATAGATGTCAATAAAATGACTCAGAGCAGAGGTGTGGGCAGGGTTCAGGGAGCAAAGGGGGGGGGCAGTGACACAGTCAAGAGACTAGCAGCAGTAGGATGTCGATGATCAGAACTAGGTGAGAGTTTAGACTGTAGAGGAAAGCTGTGACCCTGGAGGAAAGCAGCCACTGTTAGAGTCGTACAGTGAAGCAGACAGATACAGAGAAGACCCCTGCCTTCTGATCTTCTGTGGATGGCTCCCATGGGCCAAACTGAACTAGAAATTGAGGGCTCAGAACCTGGATCATGCAGTCCATCAAGATCAACCTCCTAAAGTTCAGAAGGACAGAAGAGGGCAATGAATTGACCCAAGGCAGCAAATAACCATCACACTGCTCAAGAAATGGTACTTATTACTAAGGGACTTCTGGTTTTTGAAGCCTAGAAGTGTGAAGGACTGTCCTCCCCTGCCAACATTGTAAGTGGTTCTGATAAGTGGGTGAGAGAAAGGAAGTGACCAATTTTTGTGTGAGCAGAACTATAATAATGAGCTACCTCTAACACATTTCTTTTCATGGAGGAGATAATTGGCATGTGTTTGTAGCAACTGGCAGTATAATGATGAGGTTATAAAAATTCATAATGAATTGGAACTTATTCCATAAATATGTACTAAAGGAGGGAAACAGAATGTTAATTTGTATTAGTATTTTAAAAGAAATGCATTGATATTTAAAAAAAGAATTTGATGGGTTCCACTGATAGACTGATAGAAGGGTGTGAACTTACTCAAAGGAGGGAGGCAAGAGGGCTTTTGTTGGCTGAAATACATGATGATATTTACCAGAACCATAAACAGTGGCTTATTGAAGCTTTTGAGTAAATTTTGGAATCAAAATTATAATGCTTACAACAATCACCCTGAACCCACAGCTAGGGAGAATGCTCAAAGTTAAGGCCTTTCTTTCATGAATTCCTGTAGTTGAAATAGTGAAAGGCAGCAGTATTGATGACAAACTTTTCAGAACCTGAATTTAAACATTTATACTAATCCTTCATCTGGCAGAATTTATTTTTCATGTTGCTATGTAGAACTCAAAGCATTTCTGTGTTCTTTTGAAAGTCTAATTTTTAAGCTTCAAGTTCGTATGTGGGGACAGGACAGGAGGGGCTTGGAATATTCATTTCTATCACACTGACAATTGAACATGTAAATTTAATCTTTTACACTGGGCAGAACAGAAGGAGACTCAGATTCCAATTTTCATCGGTAGCATCTCTTCCTATTACATATTGGAAATCAAAATTAGAGGGTAGAAATCATTGACCATGGGGCTATTTCTTTAGTACTTTTTGTGGTTTTTGGTTGTTCATTGATGAGCAGTGGATTAAAATTTCTATCCAAATTAACAATGCACTTAACACAGAAATAAAGGACATAACATTTCTCTTCAAATGTGCAAAGTCTGATTTAAAAACTTTCAGTGTTCCAGTGTCTGTAGTTCTTAGTTTTTATGTTCATTTTGCATTGAAAAAATTGTCATAATAGCATTCCCATCATATTTGCTTACACACTTGCACACTTATTTTATGTAGCAGAAAACTACAGTCAAATATTCTTCTGGGAAAATCATAAGGTTCTTCACTTCGGATATATATTTATTTTTCCTGATACATCATATAGCAGGAACCCCAAAAGGAACGCTGGTTAGGCATTTTGAGGACAGAATAGGAAGTCTGAAGCATAGAGACAGTCTAATATTATGCTAATTTCATCCTTAATATTGGACTTGGAAGTTTTTCTGATCTACTTTTTGCTTTGACTATCTATATTCATTTATATTATGAATTGGCCCAGTGAATGTAAAAATTCCTCTCTGAAATGTATGTAGAAGATAGATTCGTACCAATGTTAGGCCATCTGGTATTGTTTATCAGTAGAAAGGTTGCTCTATTTTTATTAAAAAGATTTAGCTTTACTTCTTTAAATATTATGAGTAATTCAAACTAGTCTAAACCTTTCCGTTCTCTTCAAATTTTCATTATTCTTGGATATCTAGCTTGAACAGCAAGAGTATAATTTTATCTCATGATTAATGATACTCTAATTCAAAATTTTCCTTAATTTAACTATAGTTATTCTAGAAACAAGAATGATACCTAAATAGAATAATCCAATATTTTTGGTGATAATATAACCTACTCCTTTATACTTAAAGTCTTTTTAAAATATATTTTTAAAGATAAACACTTTAAAAATAATAAATGTTATACCTTTGCTAACAACTTTAAAATAATCTGGCACTTTTACTCTTTGTGTTTTTTAGTTCGTTTTTGATTTCCCTCTCCAAATTTCAAGTTCTTGTTGGAAAATGCCGTACCAAAATAGGTTGGAATATCTCCAGAAAGAAGTACTACATTAGTATAATTGGATAGTTCTCTTTCTATATCAGAAAAGAGGGATATAGAAAGTAACATTATTTTGTGACCTTGGAAACACTGTTTAACTAACTGCTATATCAGGAATTTTCTGACCTGCTTTGTGTATGTCATGTGTCTGCATGGATATGTAGAAATCTTGTTCTGTATACTTGTTTTGTTATGGAATGAGAAAGTTTACAACATTTCTGGAAGTGGGATTTATGATCCCCTTGTTTTGGGAACCTGTCCTCATCATATACACTGTAATTTATTTTTTGCCCTCTAGTGGGAAAAACGTGATCATGTCATAAAATGGAAGTTGTGATCTTTAGAAATTTAAAAGGAAATTGGGTAGGTGGATTATAGAAAATGCACTTTTCCCCTTAGGCTGTTTGATTCTGACAGAAGTAATCTATTTTGGGGTGTTAATAAATTGCAGTTTACCAGGGTTTAATACTACTATCTATTGAGCAGTTTTAGATTCACTTAATATTTGCTTAACCTGCTCTCTCTTCTGGAATTTTAGCATTCTAGATGCTATAGGAATGTAAATATTTGTATAAAGTACAAATGCAGGTTGTCTATTTAGTAACTTTCATAATGAGTGCTTGACAATGAACTTCTGTGTTTTTCTGTCATTGCAATCTCTGGAGAAATATTACACTTAATTATCTTAGGGATAATATTTAGGTATGTAGTATTTATACTGCTGCAGCTATGAAGTTGGGGTAGACAATTGAATTTGATTTGCTGTGTATTTATTCAGTAAATTTGTCTAGGATAAGTCTATTATGATTAGTGGGCTAAAGTCGTTTTATCTTTATGCCCTTGTTGTTTCTGGCATAAATTCTAGGTCAAGGTAATTCTCAAACTGCTAAATGAGTATTTTTCAGTGGAGTCTTGTAAGTTGTGGACAGTGCTCTTAAATCTTCCTGGCTGAGTTGCCATCCGTTGAATCACTGGACTGAGATAGGATCAAAGTCATTTTTTACACCTAAAAAAGTTAAGTTTTTATAACAAAAAAGGACTCAGTCCAAAGAATATCTTTAGTCACTGAAGGGGAAGGTCACAATGTATTTTTCTTCAAATAAATTATTAGCTAAAGCATTTGGAACAATTCTAGAGAAGAAGAAATTCACATTTCTTACTATGAAGCATTATAGCTCTTGTGAAAACACTCTCATGTTTTGTGTTTTTAATATTTATTGTTATTATAGTTAATACACCTACTATCTCTGAGAAGTGTGTTAAAATTATTAACCATGTTTTACAGATTGGAAAATGGAGACACAGTGAGATTAAGTGAGGTCATCAGCATCCTGCAGTAAGTCACTGGCACAAAAAGGATTAGTCTGTATTCCTTCCTCAATGTCTTTGATTGTACTTGTAATGAATCACACTGTGGCACCATCAGTTCATATTTGGAAAGAAAGCCCGGGCATTTGACCACCATATTTCTTTTTTCTCCTTAATGATCCTTGTGAGACATTGAAGATAAACTGTTGTGACTGTTGAAAGACTACAGCCTCTCCTAATCCTTTGTAAAATATGCATATTATGGTTGTAACCAACTTTCATTTTCAAGTTAATGTTAAAGGTCTTAGATGGGTCTGGAAATTATATTAAAATTTAACCCGTGGTATATTTTAATTGCTAACCTTTTCTTTTTTTTTTTTTTTTTTTTTGGAGTCTCACTTTGTCGCTCAGACTGGAGTGCAGTGGCCGCTCCCGGCCACCGCAGCCTCGACCTGCTGGGTTCCGGCGATCCTTCCACCTCAGCCTTACAAGTAGCTGGAATTACATGCATGCGCTACCACGCCCGGCTGATTTTTTTTTTATTTATTATAGAGATGAGGTCTCACTGCCCAGGCAGGTCTCGAATCCGCGGGCTCAGGCAATGCACTCACCTCAGCCTCCCAAAGGCGCGGGATTACAGGCTGAGCCACCGAGCCCGGCTTGCTAACCTTTTCATAGCTATGCATTTGGAGATGATACACGAACTAACCAGCCCAATAGCATCAATAAACATGCTAATCTTTATTGAGCATCTAAAGATTAAAATTCATTTGTGTCGTATGCTTTTTGGCCACAGATTTTCTCAGGTAATTGCTGTGATATCTTTGTTTCAGGTATTGATGAAAATTTTGGGTTATAACTCAGTCTTCCCTAGTTGGTACTGAAATACTTAAGTAGGGTAAGGCCAGGTTATAAAATCTCAGGATGCAGGGCCTAGGAGCCACTCTTCACTCTCATGTCCTGTTGCTGTTCTCTGCTCCCATCACTCATTTAGAAAGGTAGGCATACCTTACCCCAGATATAATTTGTTTTTGACCCTTCGCACTCCAAGCTCCAGCCAGCTGGGAAAAGTGCCTTTGGAAAGCCATGCTTTCCCTTCCTGGGGACAGCTTCTGTATGTGAGTCTTCCCAAGACAGTCAAAGCTTTTTCTTCCCCCTCCACCCTCCATTGCCTGCCCCGGGATGACTCTCTAACTCCTAACTCCTATTAGGTTTTCAAGTCTTGACCTCCTGAGGGAGGTGTTTCCCCAACATCTGACCTAGATCAAGTTCCTTGCCACGTAAGCTCCAATAACAGACATGTTATGCTTTTTCTCTGGTGTGACACATGCTGTTATCCTGCTAGCTACTAGATTGTGAGCTCCATGAAAGTAGATACCATGTCTTTCTTGTTTTACACTGAGTGGTAAATGCTTAGTATGGTCCCTAATCGTAGTAGATGTTCAATAAATACTACTTGACTGGTGGGTTTGTTGATTATCACTAAAAATATAGGGATAAATGATTAATATACACCTTCTAATAGCACTTCTAATAAGAAAAAAAATTGAGAACTTCTTCCTTTATTCTAGGAAAGAGGTTGAAGAAAAAAACCCAACATATTACAGGCATGAAGACAAAAGTGTGGACTGTGATTTTCATAATGGACAAAGTAGAATTTAGGCCAGATAGTATTACATGAAATAAAACTAGTTCTTTTTAATACTAGAAGTTGGAAATCACGAGAGATCTAATTTAAAAAAAAATTTTTATTTTAAAGATGTGGGATACAATTCAGGACTAGGTATACAAGTGTTCATTAAGCAGGCACCCTTGCTGATAAGGTGTGCCCTCCCAATCCTCTGGCAGTTTCCTACCACTGCCAATCCTGCCTCCCGCACCCCCCCTTGGCAGTTTCCCACCACTGCCAATCCCTTTCTTATAGTATTATGATAATTGTTCAAGGTCCACTTATGAGTGAGAACATGTGGTACTCAGTTCTTTGTTTCTGTGATAGATCACTCAGTATTATAGTTCTTAAGTCCATTCAAGTTGCTGTGAAGTTCATAATTTTGCCCTTCTTTATGGCTGTGTAATATTCCATCATGTATATGTACCACATTTTAAAATTCAGTCCTCTTTCAAATAGGCAGCATGGTTGGTTCCATGGTTTTGCTATTGTGTACAATGCTGCAATAAACATGCGTGTGCAGCTATCTTTTTCATAGAGTGGTTTGAGTTCCTCCCCTCCAGGTATATTCCCAGAAGGGGGATTGTGGGGTCATATGGAAGGTCGATTTTTAGATCTTTTTAGAATTGCCAAACTTTTTTCCACAGAGGTTGTACTAGTTTACACTCCCACCAACAGTGTAGAAGTGTTCCCCTTTCCCCACATCCTCTCTAGCGTCTGCTGTTTTTTGAGTTATTGATGATGGCAATCATGACTGAAGTTAGGTGGTATCTCAGTATGGTTTAATTTGTATTTCTTTGATGACTAGTGAGGCTGAGCATTTTTTCATGTATCTGTTGGTTGCCCATATGTCTTCTTTTGAAAAGTGTCTATTCATATCTTTTGCCTACTTTGTAATGGGGCTGTCGGTTTTTCCTTTTTCGACGTGTTTGAGTTCCTTGTAGATCCCAGATACAAGGCCTTTGTCAGATACACAGTTGGCAAATATTTTTTCCCAGTTTGTGGGCTGTCTCCCGCGCTCTTGATGGTTTCTTTGGCTTTGCAGAAGCATTTCAGTTTGATGAGGTCCCACTTGTCTATCTTATCTCTTATAGCATGAGCATTTGGGGTTTTGATCAGGAATTGGTTGCCAATTCCTATTTCCATAAGGGTGTCTCCTGCATTTTCTAAGGTTCTTATACTTTGTGGTTTTATGTTTAGGTCTGTGATCAATTTAGAGTTTATTTTTGTGTATAGTGATAGGTAGGGATATTGGCTTTGGCTTTCGAATGAACCATTTAAGACCAACAGCCAATATGACATACAACATACAAAGCCTTCTGCATGTGGTCAGCCAGTTTTCCCAGCACCTTTTACTGAATAGGTTCTCCTCTCCCTACCAGTGGAGGCTTTGTCGAAGATGAGTTGGTTGAGAAATTGAGGCTTTGCTTCTGCAATCTCTATCCTGTTCCATCGGTCTCTATGCCTGTTCTTGTATAAATACATGGCTGTTTTGATTAGTGTAGCTTTATAATAAAGTTTGAAGTCTGGGAGTGTGATACCTCCCTTTTTTTTTTTCCTGAGGATTGTTTTGTCTATTCATGGTCGTTTATGTTTCCATATGAATTCCTGTATTGTCATTACTAGGCTGAGAAGAGACATAATTATAATTATAAATGGCCTTGCACTAAGTAATAGAAATGTTTCCACTTAGTAAAAAGTTGAGATCAGTGTATGGAAAAACTAGATAAATATTATGATGCTAAAGAAAGCAGCAAAGAGATAAACTTGAAAAAAGATGGGAAAACAGGTATGGAAATTCAAGCCATTGATACATAATATGTATTCTTGAAGAATACTACAAACATAATGAATGTGGAATAAAGAATCAAAGCAATAACAGAGGAAACTTTCATAGACGAAAAGTTCTGAGTTTGAGAATGAAGTTTCACTGCAGTCTATGTGTAACTAAAGAAAATAAAGCTACATTTAGACTCATCCCAGAAAAAAGAAAAAGAAATTTATTCTCATTTCCAAGCACATAACTCAGAAGAATAAAAATGAATTTGGCATCATATTTCTTTTTCAGAATATCAAATACCGTGTGCTGTTGTTTAAAGAGTATTTTGGGAAAAAAAGTTATGGCCTCAGAATTCTATGTCTCTGCAAGTAGAAATCCATAATTAAGGGAAATCAGGAGACTTTCTCTGACATACAACATTTCAGAACATATAGTGCATTTGGAGAAATTCTAGTGTTTGGTCTTCCTACCAAATATCTTGTAATTCCTCTAGGAAAATTATCAATTTTCAAGTCCACTAATTATGCAACTGCAATGTCCTTTTTTGTTAGAAATATTTTTGAATAACCTTATTATTACTGTTACCCTTATAATTCTATGTTTAAATAGTATCATTAATGGTTTTTCTTTTTATGCTGATTGTAAGAATGTTAAGAGTCAAATATATTTGAAGCCTACTATGATGAGATCAGAGCCTCTAGATGTTCATTATATCTGTTCTTCCATTCCCTTCTTATATAATGATAGAACATAGAACTAAGTGCATGAATGTCTAGATAGGATTATGTTTTCCAATCTTTCTTGTGACTAGGTGTGGTCATGGAAATACATTTTGGCCAGTGAGATATATGTGTGCAGCTGGAATGCAAGTGTAGTGAGAAGCTGTTTTGAACCATGTGAATGTTGGCTACACATTCACAATGATGGAACCACAAGATACAAAAAATAGCATGGGCCTCTGAAGACTGTGAAGAGCATACTCACTTTATTTACTTGAAATTTTCTGTGGCAGGGAAATAACGTTCTATTTTAAAAAATCCTTTGCTATTTATTCTCTGATACATCAGTGGCAATTCAATTAATAGAGATAAAAAGCATATATGATGCATTTGGATGTCTCAGTCTTGTCTCCAATGTATGTTTTCATCATTGTTTGTCTTTATTTCTATTATAACATTTATTGTTATTTTATGTGTCTTTGTGTAAAATATTCTAAATGTAGATAAATGCATTAACTCCTAGGTATTGCTCCTAATATTTACTTAAAGATCTACTGTAGATAACCAAGAGATAAATCAAAATGTGGACTTAGAAGTTGAGAGTTATAATAAGATATGATTAGTGGTGAACACTGAAATATAATATATGACAATTGTAGACATAGCCAGATTGTCTTTTTTCTTCCATCTGTCCCCACTTTTTGGTTGTGGGACATAATGAAGTTAAGGCAAAAGGAAGAAGAAAAACATACGAAGAAGAATAAAATGAGGACTGAGCCTTCTAATGCCTACTTGGAGGGAACAGAATAGTGCTCCCATAAAAATCCCTCACTAAGAAATTCATGACCTTGAAGTCTAGCTTGGATCGCATCATCTTCAACCACTGAAGAAATACATAGACCAGGTATGGCATTTAATCTGTGCCCACTTTGTCTGGTATTAATATTATCCCTCTACTCTCTTTGTTTCCATTTGTTTGATTTACCTTGCCCATCTTTTTAAAAATTTTGTTCCAAAGAGAATGGCTTTGGTTTTTGAATTAACCATTTAGGACCAACAGCCAATATGACATTTAATGGGAAAATATAAGTAGCTGTCCTAAAATCAGAAATAAAAAACAGTATCCTGAAATCACCATTATTTTTTGACCAAATGCAACATCTTGCATTTATGGACAATGAAATGAATTATGAAATAGAAAAAGATACATCAATATTTGAAAATAAGAAATTAAAATATGATCATATCCAGATGATATGAATTTTTGTTCTAAAAAACCCAAGAGAACCGTTGAAACTCTTGTGACAAGAAATTTCAGTAAACAAGTTAGAAACAAGATAGGAAACAAAAATGCAAAGCGAATAATTTTCTTGTAAATAAGCAATAGATTCAAAATACAATAGATAAAAAGTACAGTAAAGTTTCCATTAAGAATAGCAATGTTCATTATATCAAAAAAGCTTTTGGAAAGCCCACTGTGTACCTGCACTGAGCTATGTTGTCCCTGCCCTCTAGGGCTTAAATTCTTCTGAGTGAGACTAATATGCAAACCTGTGTTTGCAATATGGTATGTTAAGTGCTATGATTAAGATAGCATGTAGAATGTGGATGCTCCCACTGAGTTTTAAAGAAAAAAGTATGAATTGGTGAATTTCAATAGGGGAAGGTTGTTCAGGGTTAGGGAGTCATGAAGATATGAGAGGAAACCTCATTATTTCAGTAAGGCTATAGATTAGGGTGCAGGGGAGGGTATAGGAGTGATGAAACTGGTGAAATAATGTGTAGTCAGTTGACTAAGGGACCCATGGACTGTGTCAAAGACAATGGGGATATATCCCTTCTCCCATTATTTAGGCATTTTGGTGATGGCAATTATTTGGATGACGTTGGTTCAGTTTCTCTTTTTTTTATTCTGAAGTTGTTTGGTGTGAAACTGGTTGTAGAGTTTCCTGTGCTCCTGACTCTCTATATGCAACCAGAGCCGTGTATTTGAATTACCTTTGATTGACTGCTGTGCTGAGCAGGGTGTTTCCACTGCACCAAACTCTCCCAGGGATGGACTTCCTATAGATAAAAGCTTTACGTCAACCTGTGACCCTAAAACAAGGTCTCAAGATGGTCTTTACAGTTAAGGAGATGAACTAAACTCACCTGAGACTACCAGAAGCTTGGAAGAGTACCTGATATAGAACTTGTTACCCCATTGAGGGAACATGGAATAATGGGACTGTGTGTATTTGGGTTTTCCTGATGGCTACACCCTGGAGATGCACACATGGAAAGCCTTTGCTTAGGGAGTTGCGATTCAGGTTTTACACTAGATTCTCACAAAGAATAGTGAGGTTTGGTTAAGAAGTTGAGGCATTTCATTGCTTCTACCAGTTGAAGGCAGTAAGATTGAAGCTGAGTAGGATGGTCATGAGTTTAAGTCTGTGGTCCTATCATGGTCAGGTACTCCTTGAAGCCTTCTGATTTTGATGATGTGTACATTAAATTACACAAGAGAGATCATCTGTTTTACCTGGCACTGACTGAGCTACTTGATGGCAATATTACCAATAGCAGCTAACATTTACAGAGCACTTAATATGTGTGGCCTCATGATAAGTGCTTTCTTTGAATCTTCACACCCTGTGGGAGAGATATAAATCATTATCCTCATTCTACCAAGTGAGTGAACTAAGGCTGGGGAGGTAGTGTTTTGCTCGTGATCATACAGGTAATGCTTTGTGAGAGTGGGTCTCAAACCACACCTGTCAGATTCCCAAGTGCATCCTCCTAATCAGAATTTATACTGCTTCCAGAGGAATCAGAATTTTGAGGAGTAGAATTAGTAGAATTTCAAGTTTGAGTGAATGGTCAGACTTTCATTTTCTACTCTATAGTTAGACACTGATATGGAACTTGAATGAAGCTTAGTTGAGCAGGAAGTATTTTTCTGTCAGAAATCTTGTTTTATTCACTTTTTAATAAAATATAAAAAATGAATACATAGGCAGGTGGTTGTCTTTGGTGTTTGGGATGAGATGGAGCTGAGGATCACTTTGGATGCATTGGCTTCCATTCTAAATGACTTAGGCCATTTGGTTTGGAGGGGGAATGAGGAGGGGAGATACAAGCAAAGATTAAGAGGTAAGTGTGGTTGTGCAGAACAGGATCTCAGACAGAGATTAACTGTGGTTGGCAAGGGTTAAAAAGATGAGCTCCCGAAAGAGCTCATAGTCTGTCCTAGAAGCACAAACCCATGTTCCTTGAAGCAAAATTTCTGCCATTGAGATTCACGTGCATCTAGCCCTGCTTGAATCACGCCGTTCTCATCAGGCTGAAGGAACCAAAGAGTGCACTCATTCACTGGAGCCTCATTGGTATCTGAAGCCCCATGAACCTATGAACAAAGTCCTAGGATGGGCGTTGAGCTTGGAATCTTGGAAGGGAGTTGAGCTTGGAAGCTGGGGAAGGCAATAAAGTAATGTGCTAGGTACAGAATTGTGACTTCAGTTTTCAGTGAGCAGCTTGGCAATTCTGTTGAGTGTACATGTTTATTATATCATGTGTTTGTTGTAGTTTTTGCATTCTAATGACTGGAAGCTTGCTGATTTTTTTTAATGATGATGAGCCCTTAAAATGTAGAAAGACTATCTTACAATATCTCATCTCCTTGTTTTAGTACAATATTGTTTTGGGCATGACATTTTGCTAATCTTAAAATGTTTACCTTTTGAAGAAAAAAAGTTATTTATGAAGTGAAAGTGAATTTTACTTTGCTACCATTGGCATTAATAAAAACCAAAGTATTGTGTTAAAAATTATTTCTGTATCAGCACTCTTTGCTGATTTTAGGTGGTTTTGTATAATCATTTTGAGGCATTTTTTTCCCCCTAAAAGATAATACTTTAAATCTCCTACTCAATGGGGATAAGCTAGGCTTATAGTGTCCTGTGGTTTTAATGATCTGAAAAACATAGTTTGGGGTTTGAAGGCAGATATCCTGCTTATGACAGCCTATGCTTTTTGAACTATGATGAGAATACACATTGGCTGGAATACTTTGAGATGATGGAGGTTTAAGTCTCACTATTAAGTTTATGACATTGTCCAGGGTTAGACCTCACTCATAATAGCGGCAATGTCTCACATTTACAGGGCACTTTTATCATGAAGGATCCCAGAGTGCCCTCTGAGCATATGTCTACAGGAATGAATATTTTGTGTGATGCTGCCTATTTTTAGGAGGGCAACACCACCATCCACCGGAGGTGGTACCCACTGAGGACAAGGGGGTAATGACAGACCTTAACTTTTAAAGCAGCAAAATTTACTCACCTAATTTGACTAGCACACCAATATTAAGGTCCTTCAAAAGGTTTTCGGAAAGTTTATTATGATTATAAAGCCATAACTTGATTTTTATATAGCCCTTGATAGAACACTGTCTCTTAACATCATGCTAACTTAGTATTTTTTATTACAGAGGTAATGATTCTCTCTTCTGACTTAATAAAAAATAGATGTTTATGTCCCCTCCACTATTCATATGTTCCTTGGAAATTTCCAATTTCTGTATTTCCTTTGTGTATGTCTTGTGAGTTACCTCATTAGGAAATAATTGATAGAGAAGAATACCAGAGAGATTTTAAAATTCCTCCCAGATATCTGTCTTTGTAAGGGCAAATACAACTTAAAAATAAGAAGCTTAGTTCTCCCTGATGAAAATAAAGGAAGACATTCTCCCTTTCCCTTTTCTTAGATGATATTTTTTAACAGAAAACTTATAATTTTAAGGTCTTTTTCTGTCTCTTCAAAAATGTATGTAGACTTTTAAAAAGCTAAAAACCCTCTTACCAGTTTTATGACCCTTGAATGTTTTTCTTAAGGACTTGAGAATGATCTTTTTGAGAGTCATCATTAAGAAAGGTAATAATGCCTCCCTTCCAGTCTATGTGTGCAGGTAAGAGCCTAACATCAAAGGGTGCCTAACTTCCAAACAACCTCCTGTCATAAAGGTATAAGGAATATACTTTCTTTTGAGTAAAACCAAGTAGCTAACACAAATGGTCACCCAATTGTCACATGAATTTTGAATGAACTTTGTGTAACAAATGATGCTGTCAAGTCCTTTTACTTGAGGACTAGTTATTGTGTATCTTGAGAACATGTATGTAATGGGTTGTGTCCACTTGGCTGTATAAAAGGGAGAGTTTCTTCCTGTCTTTGCAATCTCTTAGCAGATTGACTGAGATGACTATCACATTCTTGTTGAATGCTTATTCAATAACAAAACTTTTCCACATTTGTGAGAGGTTTTCTGAATTGGTAAGAGATTTGTTTTTACTTTATTTTCTCAACACTTTCCTTTGTGGCAGTTGCCATTGGGTGATTAGTGAAGCTTTATTAAAATGGCCTAGGCACAGCTGTTAGCACCACTTGTGCCATGAAAAATAAGAACAGATAATAATAATAATAATAGTAAATAATTGATAACTCCCCATGTGCTGGGCACTTTTTTCTATAGGTTTTAATGTGTTATTTCCTCTACGTCTATGAGAAAACTTGTGAGAGGTTAGTTTATTTTTCTTGTATATTTTAAAAGATAATGGCAATGATTTAAAGAAAACAATAACACATTAGCTGTTATTATATTCCATCAGTATATTTTATAAAATATCATGCAAGGCTAGCATCAAAAATTCCTAAATTTCACCTCTGAATACCTTTTATTAAGTCTTTGGTTTTTTTCCTCCAGTTATCTGCCTCCAAGCCTTAGAGCTGCTTTAAATTCTTCCTTCCTTCTTGTCTATCTTAATCATCTTGAGGAGGGCCTGTCTCAAAGGGGAGGGTGGAGACAGGAGCAGAAGCTACATTATTGTTAGCTTTGATGACTACCATTGCTTGATGGCTACTTAATATGCTATCTCAGAGACAAGAGTAAGAATAAAGCTACCTAAAGGAGATTTCTGTTGGTCTTATTCTATCAACATTTGGCCAGAATAAACATACTCCTTTTTATTTAAAATTTTTCTTTTTGCCATATGAAGATTCCTAATACAAAATTTTCAAATATTTAAAAAATAACTTTTAAGCTCCCATTTTTCTTTAGCATTTTGTTAGAATTAAACATAATAATCTATGTGATATACAGTACAGCATGTGATAAAGTAATTATTAGCTGTTATTAGATATGACAAACCAAACAATAAGGAAGTGGTGGTGGTAAGGAATAAGGATGGGGACGTACACAGTGCCCTTGAATGTGACTCTTCCCATTACATACCTTTTATGCAAATGTGTAAAAATTCTATAACCCCTCTCTGAGTCTGTCTCCTCATTTTCTAGGTGGGGATACTGTTAGATGATATATTCACATCTAAAAGGAGTTTTCTAGGGAAAAGCCAGAAAGAATGGAGCAGTGGAGAATCCTGAAGGGGGCTGTGGTGGATTCTGCTATAGAATGTGGGATAAATCCCAGTTGCAAAGGCCCAGGGAAGTATGTGAGGCAAACTTCCTCCACAGCCAGTCCCCTCAACTCACTATAACCAGTGTGCAGGAGACATTTTGTAGTGCATTTCAGCACTGATCCAAAAACAAGCTTTATCACTGTTACCCGGAGTGAGGTCGCCAAGCCCATAGAATCAGAATCATCAAATCATGGGGGTGGAGGTTGGATATTTGCATTTGAAAAACTCCCCAAGTGGACATTGTATGTGATTTTTTTTTTTAGTTGAGATCTCCCTTCATCATCAAGGCTGGAGTGTAGTGACTTGATCACAGCTCACTGCATCCTTGAACTTCTGGGCTCAAGCGATCCTCCCACTTCAGCCTCCCAAGAAGCTAGGACTACAGATGTGTGTGCCACTATGGCCAACTAATTTTTTTATTTTTTTTTGAGTTGGAGTCTCGCTCGGACGCCCAGACTGGAGTACGGTGGCCGGGCCGCAGCCTCGACCTGCTGGGCTCCGGCAATCCTTCCCCTCAGCCTTCCAAGTAGCCAGGATAACAGGCATGCGCTACCACGCCCGGCTGATTTTTTGATTTATTGTAGAGATGAGGTCTCGCTGCCCAGGCGGGTCTCGAACCCGCGGGCTCAGGCAATCCACTCACCTCAGCCTCCCAAAGGCATAGGATTACAGGCTGAGCCATCGAGCTCGGCTTAATTTTTTTTTAAGAGAATTATATTATTCAGACTGGTCTCAAAGTTTTCCTGCACTTGAACTATTCTCTCACCTTGGCTTCCCAAAGTGCTGGGATTACAGGCGTGAGCCATCACATTCACCCTGCATTGTATTTGAAACTCAGTTTTTTTCATTAGAGAAATGTGGCTAAGATGAGCCAGCTCTCTATGATCACCTGTTAATTCCAGTCTCATTTCCTTCTTTGTTCAATATACCTTTTCTTGTCTCTAATTGGCACCTGTCCTTAAAAAATGTGAACTAATTCTAAAATTAGTACAAACTAATTTAGCAATCACACTGCTAAAAATTGCACAGAAATTCATTTTTAGGCCAGAAGTTCATTGTACATTTGGCTTGTACACATCCTTCTTCCCTGGAACATTTGAACATTGTCCATTTTGTGATATTTCCATCTCCCTTAGCATCAGAGGGGGTCTCCTCTGTCTGGCCTCAGCACCAGATAGTGGCACAGTCTGCCCTGCATGAAATTGCCTTAGTGTCCCAGAAGCCATCTCTTGCATTCACTGCTGTGTTATCACCCTGTCCATGCAACCTCCCCCAGCCCTCCTCTGCTCCACATTGCTTCCAGCATGGATTGGGAAACCATATTCCTGAAATCTACCCTTCCTCGTATATTTGTAGCTCTGCAACTGGTGTAGTACACAAGGCTAACCGTTAAAAATGGAATTTTCAGCCGGGTTCGGTGGCTCAGCCTGTAATCCCAGCACTTTGGGAGGCCGAGGTGAGTGGATTGCCTGAGCCCGCGGGTTCGAGACCCGCCTGGGCAGCGAGACCTCATCTCTACAATAAATCAAAAAATCAGCCGGGCATGGTAGCGCGCGCCTGTAATTCTGGCTACTCGGAAGGCTGAGGCGGAAGGATCGCCGGAGCCCGGCAGGTCGAGGCTGCGGTGGCTGGGAGCGGCCACTGCACTCCGATCTGAGCGACAGAGTGAGACTCCAACTCAAAAAAAAAAAAAAAAAAGAAATTTTCTCAGTGAACCAAACAGAAAACTTTTCATTGTATTTATCGTCTGCCTCTATCACAGTGGTTTCTTGCCATCTCTCCCTAATTTTTAACACAAAAGTTGGAGATGAGGAAGTGTGTGAGGTATTGACACCATGGTTAGAGAGTTCAATCCATTGAACAGAGCAGGGAGATTTCATTTTCCAAACAGCAGCAGAAAACAGCCCTGGCCAAACAGTCGTACTTATTTTGTGGAACTAGAAAGAAAAGTCTGCTTCCTCGCAGAGAAGACTGTAACAGAGGGAGGCAGAAGAAGATTTGGGCATGAGTCTATGTGTGCTCCGACATGCTGAGAAAACATTATTCCACAAACTAAGTGTATTTCTAATGGCAGTTGTATTGCTCAAGATTGTTTCTTTGCTTCATGCTTGAGTGCACAGATGAGTGCATATGGGAATAATAATAATAACCACCCTCTGTTAAGCTAGTGTATTGCACCAGGCACTATGTGGGGAGTCATGGGAGACAGCGTAGTAGTGATTCTGGAGGTACTTGCTTCATGGGGTTGTTTTAAAAACAAAATGAAATAATGCAAGCAAGATGCTTAATGTAATACCTTACACAAAGAAAATGCTCAATAAAAGTTATTTTTGATTTCATCACTGATATTATGAGAGGCAGCCTAGTGTAGTATAGGTTAAGAGCATAAGCTCTGACCCTAACTGTTTGGTTTATTTATTTATTTTTCTGAGTCAGAGTCTCACTGCTGCCCAGGCTGGAGTGCAGTGGCTCACTCATGGCCACCACAGCCTCGATCTGCTGGGCTCAGCAGATCATTCTGCCTCAGCCTTCCAAATAGCTGGAACTACAGGCACGTACCACCATGCCTGGCTAATTCTTTTCTATACTGTAGAGACGAGATCTCACCAGGTTGCCCAGGATGATCTCAAACCCCTGGGCTTGGGCAATCTTTTCGCCTCTGCCTCCCAAAGTGCTGGGATTACAACCTTAACTGCCTGGTTTAATCCAGGTCTTTGACCAGGGGCAAGTGAATGTCTCTAGGTCTCAGTTTCTTTATCTGTAAAATGGGAATAATAGCACTCTCTATACCATGAGACTGTTATAAGGACTACACGTGTTTAAAACAATGCCCGGCATGTAACTCAACACAAACATTTGTAATTTTTAAATGCTCTATTGTTAATCCTCAGAACACCAAGTGGGGTAGTATTTTATAGATAAGGAGAATAAAACGACTTGCCCAGACACATGGCTTAGAAGTCCTGAAGCCATAGCTTGAATTGTGATCCTCCTGCTTCCAAAGTCCACCCCATAAACAGGGCTGCCATTGTTTTGAAATGTTTCACAATGTTTCACAACTCCGGAGGTGTTTTTTGTTTTATCCCACATTTGGCAATCCTTTAGCTTATTAGCCTGAAAAATTACTATGTTACCTTCATGAGAGGTTAGGTTCATACCATTTTTATTAACCCATCGCTTGATGTATTTGAGGCCAAGCCTAAGTTTTTGTTATTACTATTGTCATGGTGATTATTGTTTACAGAACTTGATTGTATGGGTTCCTATACAATCCTCCTACACAAAATTTAAATTTTTTGTTACTGAACAATAAATCTCTTATGGGCGACACATTGGTATTTATCTTTCTTATTTTCATCATTTATTTCTACTTTCTAAGCACATTTCATGACAGTAGTGCATGATTTAAAACTTGGTGCTTCTATACCAGAATTTCAGAGAAGGGCTAAGAGGGAAGATACTTATTTTTTGTCAGTTTTTGCTTGGTGACGGAATTGGAGAGGAGGTGTTTGCAGCTCTGAGGACAAGTTAAGTTATAATAAACTCACATGGCAAGTTGGAAGATTGGAAAGAGTAATTCATTAATACACCCAAGGTTGACGTGTTCTCTAAGTGGAGGTGCTAAATGATCGAAGCATGGCTCTATCCTCAGGATAGTTGAGGGAAGTGAAGTTATGTAAAACAATACATACATGTTGGGGAATTTTGTCACCTACCCATAGACGAAAGGCTACTGCTGTAGTTTGAGTTTGTCCCCACCAAAACCCATGTTGAAATTGGATACTCAATGTGGCAGAGCTGAGCAATAGCTGCTAGTGGGAAGTGTTTGGGTCGTTTGGGAACGAATCCCTCCTGCGTGGCTTGGTGCCATCCTAGAGGTAGTGAGTGCGTTTTTGTAGGAATGGATTAGTTCTCACAAGAGTGGGTTGTTATAAAGCCAAGCTGCCCTCAGGTTTTGTCTCTTTGCACCTGTCCTCCGCTCCTTTGATCAAAAGCCCTTGTAAGAAGCCAGGGCCATGGCCTTGAACATTCCAGCCTGCAGAACTGTGAACTGAATAAACTTCTTTTCTTTGCAAATTACCCGGTTTCAAGTATCCTGCAATAGCAACACAAAAATGAACTAAGATAGCTACCTACTCAGCAGTTCCTCTCATCCCATTATGCTCCTAAAACCCTGACATCAGAGGTGAGACTTTTTAATTTTCTCATCAGTGTCAGTGTTGAGAAGTGACTGCAGCCATCAACCTCCTCCCTAACATCCCATTCTTTAAAATGGACAATTGATGTTTTAAGACTCCTACATAAAGTGTAGAGTCTAGGCAAACACAACTGAAGACTATTTCTGATCTCCCTCCCAACGAGATAGTGCCCCCAAGTCCCTTCTATAAAGATATTCTGGACCCAGCACTGTTTCTCACAGTTGGAGTTCCTCTGCAGGAATCCAGCTTTCTGAAGGGATCCAACTTTGGTCTCTATTGTTTAAGACAATGTCATCTGATCTTTGATGGTGTTTTCCTAGTGTCGACTTTGTAAGCTGAATTCTCCCCTCCCTGTTACTGTGGAATAATTAGGTGTTGATATATTTGCAACTGCTGTTTTCGGAAGCACTGTGCTTTATTACTAAGTTCCTGGGTTTTTCTGATTTTGTTAGCTTTTCCATGAGCACTGTGATATAGTTATGTGTTTTTTTTTTTGAGTTGGAGTCTCACTCTGTCGCCCAGACTGGAGTGCAGTGGGTGCTCCCGGCCACCGCAGCCTTGACCTGCTGGGCTCCGGTGATCCTTCCGCCTCAGCTTTCCAAGTAGCCGGAATCACAGGCATGTGCTACCAGGCAGGCCCAGCTGATTTTTTGATTTATTGTAGAGATGAGGTCTCGCCGCCCAGGCGGGTCTCGAACCTGCGGACTCAGGCAATCCACTCACCTCAGCTTCCCAAAGGTGCAGGCTTACAGGCTGAGCCACCGAGCCCGTCTTAGTTATGTTGATGAAATGAACTGCTCTGACTCTTTACTAAGGAGGAAAGTAAATTTCAGTCATAGATCAATTAAGCAGATGTATTGATTTGTTATATTTTACGGTAGTCTTATTTTCATATATAAGAAAGTGTACAGATTCAAAATGTATAGGGTATCAACAATTTACTTTCCACAAATGTTTATTTCCATTCCCCTACCTTACTGTCCTTGACTTTATATTTGTCCTGTTAACTTGAAAGTCACACCTATGCTATTTTACTTGCAGAGTGAGAGACAAGATATTCATATATTTTTCTATCTCTACCTCCAATTTTTTTGAGCCTAAAAGTCAACTTCATTTATCACTTGTACAGGCACTTTGAATAAAAAGGACATACAGTATAAATGCCAATGATGTGTCATTTCTCTACATCTGTAATGAGGCTATTGTTAATGGCTCTATGGCTATATATTTAAATAAAAACAACCCATAAAAAGACAGCCAAAGAATTTATAAGAAGTCATCTGTGGTATTCTTTTCTGAGAATTCTCTCTCATCATAAAACATCATGAGGGGATGATCCAACCCAGAGCAAGTGAAACATCAGTGAAGGATGCTATATTAATGGATGTAGGGACGATGAAAACGATTTATCTGAACGAGGAATAAATTGGTTCACTTTGGTGGTGCATAAATTCTATCAGGCCATTTGGACACAGTTTAATAGATGTTATTTCATTGCATGAAATGGTTTCCCCTTAGCTGGGAAGAGTGGCAGTGTCTCTGAGAAGGAAGTGACAAGAGTAAATCACAAAACGTACAGACTAGATTAACCCAACGACCCAGGAGTCAGTAAGATTCTGAGGCACAGGAAACATGGGGTAGAAGACAATGAATTGCTAGTGGGATTTGGTGTAGAACATGTCTGACTATACTGGTGTGGCATTCTCTACAACCGGAGCCCTGTTTTTCTTGATTTGGTTAGTTCATTAATTTTCTATTGCTGTGTAAAAAAAAAATAGCTCAAATCTAGTGGCTTAAAGCAGCATGTATTTATCATCTCTCAGTTTCTGAGGGCTAGTAGTCCAAGCAAGACTTAGCCAGAGTCTCTGAAATGATACAGTCAAGGCATTGGCCAGGGCAATGGGTCAGCTTCCAAATCTAATAAGGTAACCGACAAACCTCATTTCCTTGCAGCTGGGAGACTGAGGGCCTTGGCATCTTGTAGACTTTTGTTCAGAGACTGACCACAGCTCTTAGTGGCTGCTCTTTGTCCCTTACCATGCCTTCCTTTCTAAAAAACATCTCACAACATGGTAGTTTGCATCTCCAGGGCCAGCAAGCGAGAGAGAAACAAGACTGTACAGCAAATCTGTTAGCAAAATGGAATTGGACATAATGTAATCTCAGATGTGGCATCCCAGCACCTTTGCCATCTTCTGTTGGCTAGAAGCAAACCATATGCTCTGCCCAATGTCAGGGTGAGACGATCTCACAATGGCAAGAAAACCAGGAGGCAGGATCATGGGGCCACTTCCAAGTCTGTCTCCCACATTTAGTCAGAGGATTTGAGTCACTCAGAGAGGTGACTATGCCTTTACAGGGCATGAACGTGTCTCCAAGCCAATGATCGACCTGCAGTTGCCTACGCAGAGTCTCAGTGAACCCTCTTTGGGTGGTAGAGGAGGTGGCTACTCTCTAGACTTTTTCCTTTAATATCTGACGTTGTCATTATCAATTGCTGTGTTTATCTTTAGAGGTTTTGTTGGGTGAAAGAGTGGTAATGAATAAAAAACTGCCTTGAACTGCTTCCATCTATTTGGGATTTTCTTAGAGGAAGGAGAATAGATGCTCTTTTGAGCTATATCAAAGTGACCTTGGTATTCTCCAGCACACGGTTTAATTCTTACTCAGTTACTGAGAAAAAATGATGTTACAAAGATCTCTTTCAGATGTATCCAATACCACCCCAGTTAACATTTTTGCAGAACTCCCCCCCACACACACACACACACACACACACACACACACACACACACACACACACACACGTACACACACACGTGTGCTTAAAGATAGAGGCAATTGGTTGCAATTAAAGGTACTAAATTTATTGACCCAGGAACAAGGAGGCTTTTTACTCAAAGATGTTTGGAGCTGGTGATGTTTCTAGTCAAGATGATGATGATTTAGCTACTTAAGGATCTGAGAGTGTCTTATTGCCCACAGAGGGGCTGGCACATAGAATGACACTTTTAGCTTTGTTTTGATGGTTTTCCTTTTGTAATAATTAATCTGTTTTTTCCTCCACATTCTAAGTTGCCTCATCCCTGACATTTATTCTCCAAATTGCTTTTGGGCACTCCTTAATGCCTGCGTTACCATATCTACAGACCTAATATGAATAACACTCTATGCCTTGAAAGTGAACACTAATTGAATTTGTTTGCATTCAGTGACTTTAATGGGGCTCTGGAGTGTTGTTTAGTGACAACTTTTATATGGAAGACAGTGAAAAAATTAACGTGTTACATTTAGTAAATTAGCAATTACTTAGCTCTATTATATCAAAACCAGTCATCTACGTTTAATAACATTAAATTCAAAAAGCATGGTTTTTATGCTAGACTTCAGGTCTCTTTGTTTCATGGGACAATGTTTACGTCAGCATTCTATTTTCTTGAAAAAAACTCAAGGAATGTAGGGAATTAATTCTTAGCTGAAAAAATCAAAAAATGTAGCAATCACTATTTTTCATTTTACTCTTCTTCCTTTCAGACAGACTCTTCTTAAATGGTGCCAGCGTCAGCTGATTTCTTCTCAGAGGCAGAAATAAATGTTGGTTGTTTCTGTTCATCTTTGGGTCACATTCTTCTCACCAATGTTTAGGCAAAAACAGTGAGATGTGCAATGAGGTATGCATGTGGGCTTTTGGGAAAATGTATGTTGCTATTATATAGAGGTATGAGAAGCAATAGTCCCTCTTCTTTGTTTTGAAGTTGTGTATACATGTGACAGCTGGAACTCTGGTAGCCATCTTGAGGTCATGATGGCCATTGCCATGCTGAAGATGGCAGTGTAGAGGGAGGGAAGAAACTAGAATCTGCATTATATTATATGTTTTAACTGCTGAATCAGTCTGTCCTGGAAATGCCCCTTTGGTGCATCAACATTTCAAAGAAAAAATGTCATTATTATTTAAGCCAGCTCAGCCATTATTCTCTCTCTTTTTTTCCACATGTAGCCAAAGGCACGAATTGTGACTGAATCATGGAGGTATCTGGCAACATCTATAAGGTATCTACAAAAGGGAATATCTTATCAAGATTTCCACTTGCTGCTGACATCTAGGAGCTAGAGATTCCTACTTATTGTTTATTTTCAGGTCAGTTGTTGAATGTCTTAAAAGATTTTTTTTTTTTATGAATACGATTATGAAGCAAAAGACAAGTGAATCCACTCCCTATATCTGCTGAGAAGCTGTGTATCTACTGAGTGGATTTAGAATCCAGCTCTTTATTTAATAAAAGAAAAGCTTCATTGAAAGTTTTTTTTAACTTGGGCTTATGATTGCCTAATTACTAGAAGTGCAGTCTACAGCCATTACATCTGGGATCCGGACACAATTCTATTCCAGTTTGCAGACCAAGGGAAGGTCATTTTAAAACTCTGGGCCTTGGATTACTGTCTAGGAAATGAAGAGGGTGACATCGGTGTTTCCATACCTCCCTGATGATAAAAACTTTTTCCTAATAAAGTAGTGGTGGGAATGTTGTATCCAGCTTTTTTACTTGCAAGATCCTGGCCATGCTAGCTAGCCTCTTTGAACTTTAAAGTCCTTATTTATTTTTTTATTAAAAATCTTTTTCCAATAATTCTGTTTTAGTATGGAGATGTGGGGTACACGTGAGCATTAACTACACAAGTAGACTGCATGCAGGTGGTTTGGGCCTCTGATTGGCCTCACTTCCTGTGGTTTGGGACCAGGTATCCTTTGTGTTGTTATGTGCCTCCCTCCGTCCCGCCCCTCCTCCTCTGTCAGTGCCCAGGACTGCAGGTCCCTCCTTTGTGCCAATGTGATTAATGTTCAGGTCCCACTTAAGAGTGAGAATGTGTGGTATTCAATTCTTTGTTTCTGTAATAGATCACTAAATATCATGGCCCCCATCTCCATCCAATTTGCTGTGAAGTCCATGACTTTGTTCTTCTTTATGATTGTGTAATACTCCATTGTGTATATGTACCACATTTTCTTTATCCAGTCCACTTTTTATGGGCAGTATTTTTAATTCCGTGTTTCTGCTATTGTGAATAGCACAGCTATAAACATTTGTGTTCAGGTATCTTTGGGGTAGAATGATTATGTTTCTCTGGGTATATTCCTAGGAGAGGTACTGCTGGATCATATGGAAGGTCAATTTTTAGTTCTTTTAGGAATCACCACATTGCTTTCGATAGAGGTTAAACTAGCTTGCAATCCCACCAACAGTGTTGATGTGCTCCCTTTTCTTCACTTTTGTGCAAGCAATTGTTTTATTTATTTATTTATTAATGATGGTCATCCTTACTGGAGTTAGGTGGTTCTCATTATGGTTTTGATCTGCATTTCTCTGATGATTAGTGAGACTGAGCATTTTTCATGTATCTATTGGCTGTTTGTAAGTCATCTTTTGAAAGGTATCTATTCATGTCCTTTACCCATTTTACTTTATTTTTTTAATTTATTACTCACTTTTTAATAGGGTTGTTTGTTTTTTCCTTTCAGCTCATTTGAGTTCCTTATAGATCCTAGATTTTAAGCCTTTGTCAGATACATAATTAGCAAATATTTTTTCCCATTCTGTGGGTTGTCTTTTTATTTTCTTGATGATTTCTTTTGCTGTGAATAAACTTTTCAGTCTGATGAGGTCCCACTTGTCTATCTTAGCTTTTATGTCATTTGTTTTTGGGGACTTGGTCAAGAATTTGTGCCTACTCCAACACGTGTAAGCGTGTTTCCTATGTTTTCTTCTAGGACTCTTTTTAAAAAAATTTTTTATGTTAAAGATGTGGAGTACAATAAAGGTTAGGTATACAAATGTTCACTATGCACGTACCCTTGTTGATGAGGTGTTCCCACCCGACAGATTCCCACTACTGCCAATCCCACCTCCTCCCCCTCCTCCTACTCCCGGCAGTTTCCTACTACTGCCAATCCTTTTCTTATAGTAGTATGATAATTGTTCAAGATCCACTTATGTGTGAGAACATGTGATACTCAGTTCTTTGTTTCTGTGATAGATCACTCAGTATTATAGACTCTAATTACATCCAAGTTGCTGTGAAGTTCATAATTTTGTCACTTATGGCTGCATAATATTCAAAACAGCCTGGTATTGGTACAAGAACAGGCATATAGACCAATGGAACAGGATAGAGATTTCAGAAGCAAAATCTCAATTTCTCAATCAACTCATCTTCAACAAAGCCTTCACCACCAACTGCTGGGGAGAGGAAAACCTATTCAGTAAATGGTTCTGGGAAAACTGGCAGAAGATTAAAACAAGACCCCTACCTACCACCATACACAAAAATCAACTCTAAATGGACCAAAGACCTAAATGTAAAACCTAAGACTATAAGAACCTTAGAAAATGCAGGAGACACCCTTATGGAACTTGGAACTGGCAACCAATTCCTGATCAAAACCCCAAGTGACCATGCCGTAAGAGATAAGATAGACAAGTGGGACTTCATCAAACTGAAAAACTTCTGCGAAGACAAAGAAACCATCAATAGAGCAGGAGACAGCCCACAGACTGGGAAAAAATATTTGCCAGCTGAATATCTGACAAAAGCCTAACATTTAAGATCTATGGGGAACTCAAATGTGACAAAAACAACAGCAACAACAACAAATCAAACAGCCCCATTACAAAGTGGGCAAAAGATATGACTAGACACTTCTCAGAAGAAGACATATGAGTGGCCAACAGATATAAGAAAAAATGCTCAACCTCACTAGTCATCAAAGAAATGCAAATTAAAACCACACTGGGATACCACCTAACTCCAGTCAGGATGGCCATCATCAATAACTCAAAAAACAACAGTGCTGGAGAGAATGCAGCAGAAGGGAAACACTTCTGCACTGTTGGTGGGAGTGTAAACTAGTACAGCCTCTGTGGAAAACAGTGTGACGATTCCTAAAAGATCTAAAAATCCACCTTCCATATGATTCTGCAATTCTCCTACTGGGAATATACCTGGAGGAACTCAAATCATTCTGTGAAAAAGATACCCGCGCACACATGTTTATTGCAGTATTGTTCACAATAGCAGAAACACGGAACCAACTGTGCTGCCCATTGAAAGAGTTCTGGATAAAAAAAATGTGGTACATCTTCTAGGATTCTTATAGTTTGAGGTTTTATGTTTAGGTCTTTGATCCATTTAGAGTTGATTTTTGTATACGGTGATAGTCAGGCAGTTTCATTCTTCTGCATGTGGTCAGTCAGTTTTCTCAGCACTATTTGCTAAATATGGTCTCCTTTCTTCAGATTGTTATTTTTGGCTTTGTCAAAGATGAGTTGTTTGAGAGATTGTGTTTTTGCTTCTGGAATCTCTGTCTTGTTCCATTGGTCTATTTTTGAATCGGCACCAGGCTGTTTTAGTTACTGTAGGTTTGTAATAAAGTTTAAAGTCTGGAAGTGTGATACCTCCTGCTTTGTTCCTTTTGCTGAGGATTGCTTTGGCTATTTGTGCCCTTTTGTGCTTTCATATGAGTTTCTGTATTGTTATTTCCAGGTCGGAGAAAAATGATGTTGGTAATGTGATGGGTATTGCCTTGAATCTGTAGATTGCCTTCAATTAGATAGACATTTTTAAAAAAAATGAGATAGCCATCTTGACAATCCACGAGCAAGGAATTTTTTTTCATTTGTTTGTACCATCTTTGATTTCTTTGAGCAGTGATTTGTAGTTCTCATTAGGAGGGTCTTTCATTTCTGGCCAGATGGATGTCAAGGTATTTCATTTTTTGTGTGTGGCTATTTGTGAATTAGGATTGTGCTTTTTATTTTATTCACTGCCTGCTTGTTGCTGGTATATAGAAATGCAACTGCCTCACAGAACTGTGGTGAACATTAAATATCAAATTTATATGAAAATATTTTTTGTAAATAACAGAGTGCTATATAAATGTAAGGTGAGAGGATATTGTTATCATGATCATTAGAGCCCATCTTTTGTAGTTTTTTATTTTAATTTTTAGAATTGAGTCCTTTCTCTGTCTCCCAGACTGGAGTATAGTGGTGCAATCATGGCTCACTGAAGTCTCAAATTCCTGGGCTCAAGTGATCCTCACGCCTCAGCCTTCTGAACAGTTGGGCTATAGGTGAATGTCACCACTCCCAGCTAAGTTTTTAAAAAAATGTTTTGTGGAGGGTCTCACTGTGTTGCCAAAGCTGGTCTAGATTTCCTGGCCTCAAGCAATCTTCCTGCCTCAGTCTCCCAAATTACTGAGGTTACAAGTGTGAGCCACCGTGCCCAGTTTGTATTGTCTTTTTATCTCTAATTTGTTACTATTTCTGACTTACTCTAGCAAGGTCCCCAAGATTCTTGCAGAGGGCCTGTAAAGTCAAACTGTTTTCATGATGATACTAATATGAGCTATGCTTTTTTTTAACTCATTCTCTTACAGTTGGAGTTTTCCAGAGGCTCCGTGATGTGTGATACCACAACAGAGTAAATTGAGGAGTAGATGTCAGTCAGATTCTAATAAGCCAGATTCACAAAAATATAAAGTGCTGTCACTCTTTTCATTAGACTTGTTTGGAGGAAAATGGTCATTGTTTTTCCTAAAATATGCCACTTATATTAACATGTAATGACTTTATTTATTTTAAAAACGAATTAACATCATTTTCAAAATTTCTTGGTTTAACTTCCAGTACAGATGTCCATAGATAGACCCCATAGTGACAAAAGACCTTTGAAGTATTCAATAATCTTTAGGATTGTAAAAAGACCCGACAACCAAAATGTTTGAGAACCACTAATCTAGCCTCTTTTGTTCTGATTCTATGAGAAGCACTATACTTCCTATTTCTCCTGCCTCCTAGGCTGAATTTCTTTGTCTGTCACTGATCGTTCCTACCTAATGGCCAGTTTCTAGTGTCCTTTCATCTCACTCTGACTTTTCTGTGTTTTCTACCTAAACTGTGACTTGGGCTGACCTGTTTTCTGGATCTCACAGTCATTCTTCTTTCTCTTTCTTGGTGGATCAGCAGACCTGGGCATGTTCTCTTCCAGGCAACTTATCACAGGAATAGACTTCTGTTTGGGTTGGCTTTGATTTTTTCTGCTCTTCGTCTAAACCCTCTTCCTGTTTTGGGAGAACCCAAGTGTTGAATCTAAGTAGGAGAGAGATCCCTATCTCTAACCTCTGGAACTAAAGCGAGGAACACTCCTCCTTCCCACAGGTGATTGGTGGATGTGGCCAGGTGACTAAGCCTGGACCCATTGAATGCCCTGCCTGGGATTTTTTACTCTGGAGCTGTGATGTCAAGAGAAAGGGTCAATTAGAAATTATTAGTGGCAGCATAAGGTGTCAAGCGGTCATGTGGGGCACATGCAGTATCTGGCAGCAGTAGTGTCCTGGGGTGACCAAGCTATGCTGGTAGCTGCAGAGTGCTACACAGTTTGGAAATGGCTCTCTTTGTTCCTGCCCCTTTCAAGTGCTTCCTCCAGCTTTCTGGATGATTCTGCAAGCTGCTTGATTTCCATTCAATACATTTTTTTTCTGCCCAAGTTAGCTCCAGACCATCTCGATTGTTCACAAGCAATACTAGTCAACAGTTGAATAGTGCTTACTGTGTGCCAGGCACTGTTCTAACCATTGCACATATATTAATTTACCTAATACAATCCTGTGAGAAAAATACTCTTTTAATCCTCTTTTAACACGCAGGGAAAATGTGATAGAAGTTAAAGGATGTTTCCCAAATCACACAGATAGAGAGTGCCCGTGCCAAGGTTCAAGCCCTGGCAGACCAACTCTAAGCCTAGACTTTCACACTCCTTACACCGCCTGTGACTAATGCACACACATGGCTGAGACAACATCTAGGTCTAAATCACCTCTTGGCAAGCGATAGGGGCTGGTGCCATGTGACATCTGAGGCCTTTTGTCAACGCTTTTTTTTTTTTGAGTTGAAGTTTCACTCCGACGCCCAGACTGGAGTGCAGTGGCCGCTCCCGCCCACCGCAGCCTCGACCCGCTGTGCTCCAGCGATCCTTCCACCTCAGCCTTCCGAGTAGCTGAAACTACAGGCGCGGGCTACGACGCCCGGCTGATTTTTGATTTATTGTAGAGATGAGGTCTCGCCAAGTTACCCAGGCAGGTCTCGAACCCACGGGCTCAGGCAATTCACTCACCTCAGCCTCCCAAAGGCGCGGGATTACAGGCTGAGCCACCGAGCCCAGTCTTTTTTGTCAACTCTTAACAAGGATAATCTTTTTTGACATGCAGATATATGTCTTAATTTGCATATGAAGTCAAATAAAAAATAGCAAATTAATTAATAGTTGTCTATTACAGATATTTTAAAAAGTTTTTTTTTTTAAATTTTTCTTTCCAATATGCTTTATATGGGTTATAATGATGATCTATTTAGAATCTATCAAATAAGAGTGGTAGTAGTCCCTCTGCTTAAAAATAGATACATGCATACTTAAAATAGTTAACAGGCAGTTGCACTTAGTGCTCATGGCTGATCGCTAGAAGGAATGGAGACACGGCAACTGGTGCAGGGGATCAGCACTTCTGTGTGTGCTTTCTCATAACTCAGAATAATCCAGAGTCAGTTATAACCTCTTCACCACCATCCCCATACTCTTCCACTTTCCAGAGTCTAAACAAGGGAGTATGGGTGCTATAACTTATCTTATTTAAACCACAAAATGTACATCAGGCAGTGGAATTAATACAAAGGAAGAAAAAAAATCACATAGTAAATAGATTTCAGGGTATTATCTCAGTTTCATATTCTGCATCATGTAATTACCAACCACATGGTTTCTTAATAATTGCATTGTTATGGGCAAAATCATATTTCAAAGATGATTTTAAAGCAACAACAGTTGCTCCTTCTCTCTTTTTTTTAAGTCTGGGTCTCTCTCTGTCGCCTAGGCTGGAGTGCAGTGGCATGATCATGGCTCTCCACAGCCTTGCCTCCTGGGCTCAACCTAGCCTTTTGCCTCAGCCTCCTGAATATCTGGGACTAAAAGCATGTTCCACCATGTCCGACTAATTTTTTGATGTTTTGTAGTGATGAGGTCTTGCTGTGTTGCTCAGTCTGGTCTCGAACTCCTGAGCTCAAGCAATCCTCCTGCTGCGGCCTCTCAGAATGCTGGGATAATAGGCATGAGCCACCACGACTGACTGGCAATTCAGTATTAATAACTCTGAACATGATTGTGGAAAACTAATACTACTACTTGTAGTTGGAGTGAAATTTTCATTTACTGTAGATTTAACATGTACTGCTTTAAGCTTCATCAGTGTGTTGCTTGTTCTCACACTTCCATTCAAATACAGGCAAAAGGTGGTGCCACAGACTGCTGACAGATGACAGGCAGCTTGACTTTCAAAGCAATGGAAGGGTATTCAGGAAGTCTGCTTTGCAGAGTTCTCAGGGAATGCTTATGCAATTGTGCCATATTGAAAACCCTGAAAACTTACTGAGGAGGAGGTCAGAACAGAAATGAATTCTAAGATGATGAAAGGAGTTGTATTTGAATGCAGGGAGAACATTCGACCTCTGACCAGCCTTTGCTCCATGTGAAGGTGACTGCACACCACGTTCTCTTTCGGAAGACAGAGAAACAGGACTTCTGCTCATTGGCAAGCGATAGGGGCTGGTGCCATGTGACATCTGAATTCTCTGAATTGTCAGAAGCTGTTTGACACCCAAAGACTCATATTCTGAACTTCAGGAATGTCCGAAGTAAGGGCTTCAGGCATAATTTTGCCCCAGGGATATTGATCCATGGGAGGGTTCAGTTTAGATTTTTATGTTTGGTCCAGTTTTACCAGAGGGTCGCTCTTTGATCACCACTGTGGTTAAGGCTGTGTAATTCTGAGCCTTTCAAGTGGTGCTTTTGAAATACCCCAGCTTGGTTAGGGAAACTGGGTCAAGTATAGCTTACGTTCCTTATGGAAAGAATTTCATAGAAGCATTTCTTTCTCTGTGTCATGACTGTGGAAAACCAGGGGAGGTACTTGCAACAATACAATTTCTTGCTGGAACTTATGGATAAATCAAAGTAACCATGTTTCTTTATTCGCTTTCAGGTTACACTTTAGATCTTAGATGCAGACACAGGACAATCAAACTACCTTGTGTCACCTTCTCTTCCTTATTATACTACCGCCCACAAGGTACATACATATCTCCTTTAAGGGTTCTTTCTATTTTATGGTTGTTGGTTTGTTTCTCTCTCACCCTGTGTCAGGTACATCTTCAGAATTTTAAGAGGGACAGGAGATTGATACTGTCTACTCTGTCTTATGGTTTGCCACTGTATTTTGAAAAGCATGTTAGGACTTCATTGTGTCCTTCAAAAATGTTTCTTCTGTTGACTTATTGAGAAGCTGGATCACTGGGATATGCCAGGATAGATAAGATGGCATTGAATGGCTCCCCAGAGCTAAGAATCAGGGTGATAAATTGGACTATCAACACCTACAGGACTGGGAATTGCCTTCGATTTGTCTTATGTAGCTTGTTTACCTGAGAATACCTTTTATACCAACAGCACACTTAGCAACACTTGTAGTGTCTGAAATATGTAGTCTTGAAATATAAGAAGAGATCAGACTGAGTTCAAGCATTTTGAAATGGAATTAATGGAAATCTTGGAAGGACCAGAGAATTGAAAACTGTAAAATGAGGAAAAGTCCATGCCATAGATTAAAGAGACTTAGTGGCTTAATTGTAAGAATCCATGGGCCTTGGAACTTGACAACATTACTCACGTAATGCAACCCAATTGGGTCATGTTCAGAGACCATGGCTTGAATCAGAGCCCAGGGTAAACTGGGGTAGCTGAACCTTGTAGCAGCTGAGTAGAAGAAAAAGCAGAAAAAGTGGAACAATCCTTCAGTAATCTCCATGCATGCTTTGACAGAGGGGGTTGCTGTTTGCTGGCTATTGGGAGGAACTGTTGGTAAATGATGAAGGTTTTGCTAGCAATTGACAGTCTACTCAACATGGCCTGATACTAAATGCAAAGTGGCCAAGTATTCAGAATTAGAGAGTCTGCGTACAAGAGCATAACTTTAGGGAGTCTGCCTTGACAGATATCAGTAGGAACCATCAAATAATTTTTCATTCATTTATCATACAAGTATTTTGTGAGTATCTAGAATATGCCAGGTATTCTTCTAGACACTGGGGGTTATAACAGTGAAAAGAATAGTGAAAATTCCTCATCTTTAAGTAGAGGGACATAGACAGTAAAAAAAAAAAGTAAGATCATCAAGTTAGATGGTGAGTGCTATGAAAAAAAAGCAGGGAAGACAGATAAGGATAATTGAGTGTACGGGTGTGATTGTAAATAGGATGTGTATAGAACCCCACCTTAACTAAGAGGAATGGACAATGGGGGAAGTGTACTAAACTTTGTCTACCTTTTGGTTTCTTGGCTTGAAGAGAAAGTGAACAATATTCAGCAATAAGTTCTCTACTTTCTTGCTTGAGCAATCATAATAAAGGAGTCAAGAAATGGAAGATTCTGAGGTGAAAGAGGAGAGTCAGAACCGGGAATAAGAGAGTGAGAAGAGACTGAGCCAGAGGAGAAACCAATCACAGCAGTTTCAGATATGGGGGGGGGGACTGTCCAACAGCAGATAAATCAGAATCTTCTGGAGAGGAAGTAGGATAGAATGTTGGACTTGGCATGTAAAGTGAAGAGAAGCTTGCCTCATGCCCTTTGTAAATTCTCAGTGTGCACGTCTCAGTGGCATCTCCAACTCAACCTCAATTGCATCAAGATAATGTGCAGATCAGTATTTTATTCAGTTCAGAGCATCATAATTTAAGAAAGACAACAGTGAACTGTTATGTATTCAGAAAAGCGTGACCAGTAGGGTGAGAAAAACTGAAACCATATGACAAGAGGAACAATTGAAATAATTGAGATGTTATTAATTTATTGATGTTATTAATCTTTATTAATAATTGAGATGTTTAGTCTATTGAGCAGGGTGAGGGGGCTGACCTGTTGGCTGTTTTCAGAAATTTCAGTTTTTATGGGAAGATGTTTTCAGTTTTATGTGGCATGAGAGAATACTGGGATTAGGCTGGGATATAGATTTCAAGTGAATACCTGGAAGTTCTCTACATTTCTAGATCTCTCAAAACTGAAACAAAATATTTTAGGGGACTGAGATTTTTATTATCAGAGGTAGTGCCTTGTCAGAAACAGAATAACTACGGGAGGGACTATTCTAGAGGGAATAGAAGACTATGCTTCAGGGTTCAGCTTCAAACCTACAGCAATGATGATTGTAGGGATGAAGGTGGCTGTCATAGGAAGAGTCGGATTGTTGTTGTCAGGGTTGGATTTAATATTTGGCCTTGTCATAGCCACTGTTTAGGACATGCGTTCTCAACCTGGCTATACATCAGGATCACCCGGTCCCCTTCCCTGGGTATTCTGATGTTGATAGTCTTAGTGTGACCTAGATATGAAAATTTTTAAGAAGCTTCTCAGATGATTCTAAGGTGCAGACATAGTTGAGAACAATGAATTATAAGAAAGCTCATTCTGGCATTCAAAGCCTTCCACAATTAAGTTTCACCCTCTTTTTCTCTCTTTGTGTCCACTATTCCATAAAGATATCCTAGGCTGAACCAATTCCACCCACTTGCTATTTTTCAAACCTCTGTTGGGATTTTTTGAACGTGGTATGTGATCATGTCCTTACCTCTGCCAGGAATATGGCCCTTCCAAACCCTCAGTCAGCCTTTGCCAGCCAGCCCCATCCCAGTCATGGACAAACTACACAAAATTCGACCAAACTTTCAAGTGTCAGCTGCTAAGAGAAGTTTAGAGTCCAGCAATAAGGTCATAGTCAGTGGTGCTTAACTTTTGTCTTAGCCAGAGCTGATTCTTCCCTGCCTTTTCATGACTGCAGACTTAGTACATGCCACTAATCATCATTATTTACTGACTTTTATGCTCATATTTGCACATGTGGCTTTTTATTCCCACTATAATACATGCTTCCTGAGGACAGGGACTATGACTCAGGTCTTTTTTGACCTTTAAGGTCATAGATGATAAAGATTTTCAGAAAGCATCTACAATAGTGGTTCTCAACCAGAGGAGGTTTGTCCCCCAGAAGACATTTGGCAATGTCTGGAGACATTTTATTGCAGCTGGCATCTATTGGCTAGAGGCCAGGAACACTGCCAAACATTCTACAATGCACAGGGCAGCCCCTCAGAACAAAGCATCATTCTACTCTGTTTGTCAATAGTGTCTAGTTGAGAAAGCCTAATCCAGAAGAATAAATCTAGTTCATTCTGCCTACTCCAGAATTTGAGCCGTGGGCTTTTTACATGTCAAACTGGCTAAAACGGTTAAAGACTTAGGTTTAATTTTTTTACATTGGTAATAAAATTAGAACATAAAGAAAAACAAAACCAAAAACAAAAAATAAAATTTTAATCTCACTATCACATTATCTTTTCTGTATATATTTACTAATCATTTGTATATGAATACTTTCCATATAATTTTAATCTCATCATGAACTATACAGGGAGACTTTTTCTTTTAAAATGATATTATAATTATAAATTATCTTATTTATTTTTTGTGTAATATTTAATTCTATATATGTACCATAATTTGCCTACTCACTCTGTTATTGGTGGACATTTAGGTAGTTAAAAAATTTTCACCATTATATAAAAAAAAGTCTTGAGATAGATTTCTAGTAATCTATCATAGCAGCATAGGGATCTGTGATGGTTTATTTTATGTGCCAACTTGACCTGGCAAAAGGTTCCCAAATAGCTGGTAAAATGCAATTTCTGAGTGTGTCTGTGAGGATGTTTCCAGAAGAAGTGAGCATTTGGATGGGTAGACTGAGTAAAGAAGATCTGTCCTCACCTATGAGGGTGGTGTCATTCAACCTATTGAGGGCCTGAGTAGAACAAAAAGGTGGAGGAAGCACTAATTGCTAATTTGCTCTCTGTCTTCTTGAGCTCTGGAATATCAATCTTTTTCTGCCCTGCGACACTGGTGAGCCTGGTCATTGGGCCTTTGAACTCTGAGGCTTGCACTAGCACTGCTCCCCCAATCCCCACTCCCCAAACTCTGACTAATACAAAGTCTCAGTGGTCCTAAATCCTTTGCGTTATCATAGAAACTTTAGGATTATCTTGTCAATTCCCTTCTATAGATAATGTGAGGTAGTGTAGACATCTTCACAATATTGAGATTTCTATTCCATGAACATGGTTTGGGGCTTCATTTATTGAGATCACCACATTTTTTAAAGCTTCAGTATTATTTTATATGCTCCACTGTCTGTTCAATTACTCCTCTCCCACACTCCTGGAACAGGCAAAAGAAGAATTTTATCTGATCCAGAAACTTTCTCTCCCTTAACGACACAAGGATTTTTCATACTGCCTGTAAATTAGATAATGTGTTTTGAAGATCCCAGGTTACCAAAATTTTATCCCCCCAGGGGCCCAAGTTCCCATTAGAGGGTTTCTGGAAATAGCAGAATTATTCTAAATCAATGAGTGGAGGTAAGAGAAAGAACAGGGGAAAGTTGTTATGCAAATATAGGGACGTTTAAGGCTATCCTGTCCTGGGGACATGATGTCAAATATCTAGTCAATAATCTGAGTGAGCAGTTAAAAATTTTTTTTTACTTGTACATTCCAGTCCTTGTTTGAATGTTGAGTTACTCTGTGGTTTCTAAAAGCTCCCTGTAACATCAACCCTTTATAATAGCTCTTTAATAGACCTCAATATTTCTGTTTTAATGAAGCTGTTCTCTGTGACCACTGCTTTCCTCACAATCCTTAAATCCAAACTTGCTTTTTCACCTACATTTAAAGAATCTGGGGCTGTTTCTCTGTACCTTGACTTTTCAGTTTTTATTCAGGGAAAGTCTTGCTTCAAAAGATTATAGGCAAATTAGCTTCTAGGGTTTTACAGCTGTGATATTTTAGAAACTGCACCACAGAAAGAGGCAGTTTTTTCCTTCTTCCAGCATTAGGTTTAGTGCTTTTTAAATATAAGTTTATTAAGTGGTAATGGGCCTATAGATTGGTTTAGCTGCTTGTTCTTATTGAGGCTATAAAACTGACTCAGTCTTCTCAAAGGAGGAAGGTTGTTTGTTGTTCTTATACATGGTTGGGATGGAGAAAGTTTTAATGCTGCCCAGAATTTCAAGACTCATAATAGACTTGCTAATATTCTTATATTTGGATAAGAGAATTAAAAGCAAGGTTTTGAGTTTTGTTTTTTGCTTGTTGTGTCCTTTACACACAAAAATTAAAAAGAGAACCAAACATTCTTCCCCAGTATATTACCTTTTATATCTCTAATGTGAAATTGTGAAACACTTGTCTTAATTTTGGAGAGCAGGCAGCCAAAGGAGACTGAAGGAGCTGGGTCTGAATCAGAAAGCCTGGGTTCCCCAGTCCTTCACAGCCTCCCCTTGGTAAATTGTGTTGCTTACGCTAACATAACAAATTTTATGGGAGTTCCCAGGTCAAATGGGATTTCCATACTTTGTCCTGATTGGGAGATGATAATGGCTTCTGTCCTCGGGGATTTTGAAAATGTATATTAGACAAAAACCTTGTTAAGAAGGTTTGTGGAACTTTTCCCAGGGCCAGCAGCTCTGAGGGCTGGGAGTCCTTGCTCAGGGCCAGAGACCCTGCACCGAGAGGGCGGTTTCCCAGCGACCGAGGGACTCAGATCCCTGCAGGGATTAAAAGAATCCGGGTCGGACCCGATCCAAGCAACTGACTTGCTCATGGCAGCCCTAGGCCCTGGCAGCCAGAACATCACGGAGTATGTCATTCGAGTTCCCAAGAACACAACCGAAAAGCATAACATAATGGCTTTTAATGCAGCTGATAAAGTCAACTTTGCTACTTGGACTCAGGCTTGGCTGGAACAGGACTTGCGCAACAAGAAAATCTACCAAGAGGAGGAGCTGCCCGAATCTGGCGCCGGCAGCGAGTGTAACCGCAAGCTTCCGAGGAAGACGTACTGCACTGTCCTCAAGAAGTTTCGGCTTAGGATCAGCCCCGGCTGTTGCAACTCAGGGGCAAATCAGGGCGGAAGTTCAAGGGCAATAAGAAGGGTGGCCTGTGGCGATTCCTACGACCCCGCAAAAACCCCTCTACTAGGAATGTTACCAGAAGAACTCAAACCACTCTATGAAAAAGATACCTGCACACGCATGTTTATGGCAGCATTTTTCGCAGTAGCAAGAACATGGAACCAACGGTGCTGCCCATCAAAAGAGGACTGGATAAAAGAAATGTGGAGTACTACACAGCCATAAAGAACAAAATCACGAACTTGCAGCAATCTGGATGGACTGTAAGACTGAGTGATCTTTCACAGAAACAAAGAACCGAGTACCACATGTTCTCACGCAGAAGCGGACCTTGAGCAGTTATTGTAAGACGACAAGAAAGGGATTGACAGCAGTGGGAATCTTCCTGGGGAAGGGGGCCCACACCTCCTCAACAAGGGTAGGTACATAAGGAGCCTGTGTATGCCCAACCCTGAACTACAGCTTCATCCAGTGCCCCGAGGGGGCCTTCGAGGTCTTCCCCACGCACAGCGGGCACGACTTCATGCCGCTGGCCGGGCCCGCGCGCTCACCGCCGAGCAGGCGGAGGAGGGGTGGGAGCCCAGGCCCGAGGGTGGACTGCTTCAGCGTCGTGCAGCAGCCACGGCTCGACGGCTGGAACCAGGCCGAGGGCGAGGAGGGGAAGAAGCGAGGGAAGAAGCGAGGCCGCAAGCTGGCCAGCCGGCTGCGCATCCCGACTCCCAGGACCACCCGGAGATGTCTCCCCACGACCGCGCCACCAGGGTCGAGGAGGGCGGCAGGGCCCTCAAGGCCAAGCGGCTGGCGCCCCCCGACCAAGGCGGGCAGGAAGAGGAGGAGCAGGAAGGGCTCGGCCCGCGAGGCCCTCGAGGACAGCGACGACGGGCACTTCGAGAGCCAGGAGGCGAACCGCAGGTCGGACAGCTCCAGCAGCCGGGTGGAGCTGGAGGGCAAGCCCAAGGGGCCGCAGCAGGAGAGGCCCGAGGGCGAGGACGAGCAGAGTGACGGCAGCGGGGAAAGTCAGGGGGAGCCACCACCGAGGAGGACGAGGAGGGGGAGGACGAGAAGGGGCCGACCGCTCAGGAGAAGAAGCGCAGGAAGGACAGCAGTGACGGGTCGGACGGTCCCGGGAGAGCGACATGGCAGCGAGGCCTCCTTGGCCCGCTTTGTGGCGGGAAAAGAAGGCGCCCCCGCCCGAGGGAGCGGATGCCGTCGGGGCACACCCAGCACGGAGGG
>NW_007246538.1:95187-113427 GCF_000164805.1 Carlito syrichta
ATGCGCTTCTCCCTCAAGGAGGGAGGTTCCGTCCACGTCCAGGAGATGGCTCTGTTCTCCGGGACTGGGGAGGAGGGGAGGGTTTGTGGCTAGCAGAGATGCAGAAGTCAGAGGGTATAAAAGCGAAATGACTATGGACTCCCTAAGCACAATTTTTGGAAACAATAGAGGCACCTTAGGCCCTTCAACACGCTGAAACACACTGCATCGTGGTTATTTAAGAAAGAGGCAGAACCTGCGTGCGGCAGGTATGGGGATTTCTCTGCCTGAACTGACTTCTGACATCGGTACAGCAGGGGTTTGCTTTTCTTTTTTTGCAGTTTTAGAATTCCATCTTATCAAGATAATCTAATAAAAATTTTTGACCCCATTGGGACAATGTCTAATTTTGTCTATTATTCTGATCTGTCAACGTTTTAAGAGAGTTTAGGACCCTTTGCCTAAGAACACAACAAAATTGTGTCTCATGAATTGTATAACACCTTAGGATTGTTTAAATAAAGTGATTTGCTTTACAAAAACGATCAGAGAGGATGAAGTGCCGGAGAGTTTGCAGCCTTCTTCTTCTTACATGCAGGTGAGCTCCTGTATTTTCAGAGTACCGAACATGTATTCCCGCTGCAGTTGACTGAGGAGAGGGAGAGGGCCTATACTAAAAATATTTCTCTAGGACTAGACTAAAATGAGAAAGCCTGTCATGGTCAATGTCTCTTTCATTTGTTTCTGACACAGTCATTATAAAGGGGGAAGGACTCAGTTCCAGGACTCTGGTTCCCAGGGAAGAGTTATCAGCAGACCCTTGAGCTTTCTCTTTCTGGTTGGACAGCACAAAATATTTAACTCTGATTCACATTCAGGGGATATGTTCCTCCAGCTACCTCTTTAAATCGCTTCTGTGTTGGGGGCTGAAGACCACCCTGAGGCTTGCTGATTAACTAAAAAGATTCACAGGACTCAGAGATACTGTCATGCTCCTGGTTACAGTTTATTACAGTGAAAGGAGGCAGATCAATATCAATCAAGGAGAAAGGGGCATGGGCGAAGTCTGTTAGAAACCAATTGTAACTTCTAGGCGTTCTCTCCTGGTGGAGTCACACAGAAATGCTCTTAATTGTCCCAGCAATGATGTGTGACAGCATGTGTAATATGTTGACAACCAGAAAAACTCCCCAGAGCCTTAGTGTCTAGTGTTTTTATTCAGGGGAGTCATTTAAGTTTGAAGCACCTACCTGGCTGACCTTAGCTTCTCAATATGTAGCTACTCCCTCACCCTCCTACCAGAGGTCAAATAATACGGGGTATCCCAGGACCTCAGGCGTGCACAGACAGTCACCATAAATTGGTGTTAGCATAAGCTATCTGATCAAACTGACACAGAGTGACCTAAGACCTCAGAACCTGCAAAAACAGTCTAATAAAGCAGGATTTTCCAAGGGGTCATTGGTTATCTCCCAGAAGCTGGTCAAGGGCCAGTTCTCCTGAAGACAAAATTTCTTTGGAATGTGAAGGGTCTGAGCAACGAGGGCCTAATGAATTAACACTTTACTGTACAATTTCCAACCTGAAATTTCTGAGAGACCAGTGTCACAGAGTAATCACAAAGTCACATCCAACAGAATGGAGGTTCAACTTAGGGTTAAGGTTAGGGTCAGTGTCAGTGTCTAGCCAACCTCTATCCCCCAGTTTTTTCCCTTCTCCTTTTCTTTCAATCCTAAATCATTTTTCTTCAAATCAAATAATGGTTGTTTTATTTTAGTCATAATCCACCCACAAGAAGACACTGATAATTTTTATGCATATTTTTCATTATTGGGATATTGTGAGTATAAGTTAAATGATACAGCTGGAAACATTTTCCCCCTCCATGGGAAAAGTGCTGGATGACTTCAAAAGAATAATGTAATGTGATTGCCGGGCACACACTTATGGAAGGTTTCTCATCGTTGCTTAGCGGTCTTCCTTTTCCTTCTCTGAAATACCAATTTTAGCTGCTCCCAATGTAGCAATAGATAATGAGAGTTTTCACTTACTGTGCATGAGGAAAATTGCAATTTTGCCAAACTGTTATCCTAAATGTAGCAACTCAACATGTTATAATAGAAATGAGTTGGAAGTATAAAGACAGCTCCCTGCCTCCAAGTAGGGGTAGTGAAGAGTGGAGTGAGTATGCTGGGTTTATGTAACAGACATTGTTGACTGAAATTAGAAGAACTGCTATTAACTCACTGGCAAAACACATGTTTTGAAGGCAAATACTTTGGTGATAGTTCCAGACACAGTAGCTTCTGAAAAGAAAACCAACAAAATGTATCTATTTTACAGTAATGTAAGTCAGGCTTTTTGGATGTGTGTGTGTATGTGTGTGTGTGTGTGTGTGTGTGTGTGTGTGTGTGTCAGGTGCTGGAAGCAGTGTGATCTACCAGACAAGCCCTGATTAAAGTCACCTTGGCATGCAGTTTTGAGAATCAAAGCTCATACTTGCAGAGAGATGATGGCCTGGCTGATGCAAGAGACCTGACTTTCAAACTAAAGTCTAGGTTTCATTTTTCGGGAGCAAAGTCAATTTAATTTAACCATTCCCAGATCCTTAAAAGAGTATATTGTGGACTTCAGAGGACAATTTTAGATTTTCCTATACTTTTGTAACCTATCATCGGTTTGTAAATCATGCAAGTCTCATGAATTATAATGCAAAGGAGGAATTAAAAAAGAAGTAGTAGTTGTATTATGGTGCTGTTTTCTGATTCTGAGAGACAGTTTTACTCCAGTTTTCCTTGGGCTAGTCAACAAACTGTCATCGTGTTGTTGACCAGGGCTAGGAAGAGAACTCAACTAAAGAGTCAGGAATCGTATATGTGTCTCAGGGAGTTTAGGTGCTGTTACGGGGGCTGTGTTGAGAGAGGAGTGCCAGGCCTAGGAAATAGGATGTGATGCCTTCAACCTTAGAAAAATCACACCTCAAACATGCTCCTAAAATTTTGCCACCCTCCAAAGAGGACTCTTCTCTCGTGACCCTTTCAGTTATTGCCATGGAAGTCCATGAACAACAGAGATCCTTCAGGTGAGTACCCTGGAGTGACCCAGCTGATGAAGGCATCATTTTACCTTTGAGGCCATGAGTTTCTCCATGTCCCCTGCCCAGCAGGATGAGCAGTGCTATGAACAGCTAACTGTTGAATGTTGTTTCCTTTTCTCTCTTTTCCCAAATGGGCATCGCTTGTCGTTATTCTGTTCTTGTTCTACGTTTGCAAATGGAAGTGAAATTATTCAACTGACCATAGGTAGCTAAATCTTAAGGAACCATATTCAAACCTGATGGAAAAGGATGCATAATATTCAGACATTCTGAGTTTATGAGAATTTGATTATGTCCCTTGGGCAGAGGATTAATGCATTTTTTTTTGCTTTATGTGATTATTTGCATGTGCTAAGTGAAATAACTTTATATTTATGTGCTTGATGGTTGAGGGCTGGTGAATATTGCTGACATCTCTTGGTTTTGCTTGCCCAGAATCCATTCTCCCTTCTGCTAAAAGATGAAACTCTTGTTTGTATGTGGCAGAAAGTGTGGATCATTCCATGTGGTGATACATAAGGCTTAATTTGTTTCTTCCCTCTCTCAGAGAGGCTTAGAGTAGACCTAGACCTGACCAGTCATGTTCCCGGCCAAAGAGCTTGGTTCAGGAAAGCACATGCAATCTTAATCGGAGTTTTGGAGGAAAATCTGCTTGGGTTGCCAAACTCCAACAATGTCAATCTTGGGCTGCCAGTGGCCATCATGCTTATCCCCTTTCTAGGGGATGGAGAGAAACCCAGAGCCCTAGAGGTGGCCATTTGCTACCTGTATCCAGCCAGGTTTCCTTGTCAGCATTTTGATTGTATAAACTAGTAATTTCCTTTTTTTTAAAACTTAAGATAGTTTGAATTGGTTCTGCCTTGTGCAACTGATAGAATTCTGGAAAATATAGAAACTGGTCTTCACTGATTTCTGAAACTGTTGTCCTAACTAAAAGTGAGCTGTTGATACCTAAATGGCAGGATTTTTATAAGAATTAAAAATACTCTGTATAATAACCCCAAAAGTGAATGCAGTAAGAGTTAAGATAGACAAGTGGGACCTCATCAAACTGAAAAGCTTTTGCATAGCAAAATAAACCAACAAATGAGTGACAGACAAACTCCAGAATGAGAAAAAGTATTTGCTAACTGGATATCTGACAGATGCCAAACATCCAGGATCTATAAGGAACTCAAACGAGCAGGAGAAACAAACACAAACCAAAACAAACAGCCTTATTAAAAGTGGGCAAAAAGACATGAATAGACGCTTCTCAAAAGAAAACATATGAACAACCAATAGATACATGAAAAAAATGCTCGGCCTCACTAATCATCAGAGAAATTTAAATAGAAGCCACACTGAGATGCCTAACTCCAGTCACGATGGCCATTATTAATAAATAAATAAACCACCACCACCACAACAACAACAACCACAACGGATGCTGGCTAGGGTGCTGAGAAAAGGGAACACTTGTACACTGTTGGTAGGAGTGAAAACTAGTTCAACCTCTATGGAAAACAGTGTGATGATTTTTAAAAGAACTAGAAATTGAGCTTCCATGAGATCCAGCAATCTGTCTCCTGCAAATATACCCAGAGGAACTCAAATTATTCTACAAAAAAGATACCTGCACATGCATGTTTATTGCAGCACTATTCACAGTAGCAAAAACATGGAATCAACCCTGCTGCTCATCAAAAGTGGACTGGATATAGAAAATGTGGTGCATATACATGATGGAGTATTATGTAACTATAAAGAGGGACAAGATTATGGGCTTTGCAGCAAATTGGATGGATTTAGAGTCCATCATACTCAGTGATCTATCACAGAAACAAAGAACTGAATACCACATGTTTTCTCACTGATAAGTGGGCCCTGAACATTTATCACAATGCTATAAGAAAGGGCTCAGCAGTAGTGGGACACTGCCAGGGGAGGGAGGAGGGGACACGTAATATCTCTAAGGGTACCTGATCCTGGACCAGGAGAAGTGCGGACCAGTTGGAGGTCCAAACTTCACCTGCATGTAGACTACTTATGTACCTAATCCTGACTTGTACCCCATGTCTTTATAATAAAATAAAGTAAAAAAAAACCTCTATATATACATTCAAGTTGGAATTGGAGGGGTATTTAACACTATGTCTTATGCAGACATATATTTTGTAGTTAACATTTCTTTCCTGTTGTGTTCCAGGATCAAACAGTATAGTAACCCTCCATTTTAAAGCATCCTTTTTTTTTTTTTTTTTTTGAGTTGGAGTCTCACTCTGTCACCCAGACTGGAGTGCAGTGGCCGCTTCCGGCCACCGCAGCCTCGACCTGCTGTGCTTCGGTGATACTTCCGCCTCAGCCTTCCAAGTAGCCGGAATTACAGGCATGCATTACCACGCCCGGCTGATTTTTTATTTATTGTAGAGATGAGGTCTCGCTGCCCAGGCAGGTCTCGAACCCGCGGGCTCAGGCAATCCACTCACCTCAGCCTCCCAAAGTGCTGAGATTACAGGCTGAGCCACCAAGCCCGGCTTAAAGCATCCTTTTATTAAACATCTTTCAGATAGAAATATTTGAAGCTAACTTGTTTTCCCTTTCATCATAGACTGCTTTGCCTTCAGTGTTCACAGTTCATCTATCATATCTGTGTGATTTGATATATATATCCAGTTTATTGATACAGAATCTGGGGGAGAACTCAAGATCCAAAACACTTAATTACCTGTTACTAGGTTTTAAGAAGGAGAACAAATGACAAGCATCTAGGTTAAGACTGCATGATAAAATAGAGAAAGATGATTTTCTTTTTCTTAAATTTCTTTTTAGAATGTCAGAAGCCAGTCAAGAAATTGTCCTATAGTACTATGGGCCATCCATGCTCTAAATTCCGCGTATCAATTGTATGAGTATGTGTTTACTTTGGCATTGGAAATCTACTTACATTTCAAATAGAGTATCTGGTAGAGGTAAATACTAAGAAGGAGTTGCAGTAATACGCAGTTTTTCTTATTTTGTTTTATTTTATTTTAAAGATGTGGGGTACAATTCAGGACTAGGTATACAAGTGGTCATCATACAGGTAAAGTTTGGGTCTCCCATTGGTCCCCACATTGCCTGGTTTGAGACCAGGTACTCTTATTGGTGTTGTGTCCACCTCTCAGCCCCCGTCCCAGCAGTGCCCTGCTACTGCCAATCCCTTTCTTATCGTATTACGGTGACTGTTCAGGGTCCGCTTATGAGTGAGAACATGTGGTACTCTGTTCTTTGTTTCTGTGATCGATCACTGAGTATGATAGACTCTAAATCCATCCAAGTTGCTGTGAAGTCCATATGCTTGTCCTTCTTTATGGCTGCATAATATGCCATTGTGTATAGGTACCACATTGTTTTATGAAATCTAGTTTTGATGGGTGGCGGGGTTAGTTCCATGATTTTGTTATTGTGAATAGTACTGCAATAAACAGGCACATACAGGTATATTTTTTGTAGAATGATTTGATTTCCTCTGGGCACATCCCCAGTAAGGGGATGGTTGGGTCATATGGAAGGTCAAATTCTAGTTCTTTCAGAAATCGCCACACTGTTTTCCAAAGAGGTTGCACTAGTTTGTATTCCCACCAGCAGTTTAGAAGCATTTCTTTTTCTCTGCATCCTCACCAGCATCTGTGGTTGTTTGTTTTATTAATGATGGCCGTTCTTACTGGGGTTAGGTGGTATCTTAATGTGGCTTTGATTTGCATTTCTCTGATGATTAGTGAGGCTGAGCACTTTTTCATGAATACACAGTTTCATATATACTACTTTGGTATTAGACAATCAGATTAGAAAGAAATTCTATAGTGAGTCTCCAAAGGGACCAGACACACCACCAGCAAAATTTGATGGAAGAAAGGAATCAGGCAATATGGAATGCGATATGAGAGACAGTTGGTGCAGAGCCAAGAATCAGCATTGAGTTTCAGGGTGCATTGGCATGATGGGATGTGATGGGAGGGAGGGGGAAATAGGAGACTTGACCTAACTGCAAGACTTTCCCTGGGACTAGACTTGAGTGATGTGATGATGAACTGGGCACTCTAGCCCAAAGCAGTACGATGAGTGGGACTTCAGAAAGCCTTGTGGTAGGCATTGCCAAGCCACTAGGCAGACTTCCCTGGTGTCCATTTGTGCTATCATAGGACTCCGTGATTTAGATATAAGGCATCATGTTTCTTGTACTTCCCCAATTTTCAAACCAAATCCTAAATACCAGCTGTGAACTCAAATTTCATTTCTCCCAGTGTTTAGTAGTATTTCTTTTAGGGCAGCATACTTAACTTCACTCAAAGATACTTTCTTAGGTTCATGTTTTTGAGGAGTTTGGATCTCAAGGAAAGTATTCAAGTTATCAGCTTGGGTTTCCCAAGAGAAAATTTTCTTTCTCTGTTCCTTGCGGTCAATCAGGGATTTGGGTCAATGGAAGCCCAACCATTTTCAACCCATGGCTCCTGAAGTCACTCTGGTCATGCCTATTCTAGCTAGCAGGAAGGGGAAAGACTGAAAGTCCAGGACCACAGAATTCCTCTTAAGCCTGAGATGCAGAAATTGCACACATCAGCTCTGTTCACGTCTCATTAGTGAGGGCTGAGTTACATGGCCTTTCTTTATTGCAAGGGAGGCCACAAAATGTAGTCCCTAACTGCTACTCTAGCACTAAGGAAGAAGAGGAGATCAGAGTTTGGTGGATACTTGCAGTCTCAGCCATAGATAAGTTTATATAATTCCTTGAATCTGCCACGAAGAACCATGTAATATATCACAGATACCTCTTTCCCTTGATCTTGAGAAAGGCTAAAAGGCTAAAGTTAATTTTAGTGCCCTCTTATAGTAACTCATTTTCTTTTTTGGGTATGTTTATCAATTACTCTGAGCTATTTTTTAATCTCCCTTTTTACCTAATGATCTGGTCTATTGTATATTTTAGTGTCAAAGCCATGTCAAATTATTTCAGAAAGAAGGTGGGATTTAAATAATAAATAGAGTCATACAACACAGTGAGGTACCTGCCCAAAGAGCAGTTAATTTAAGGAGACTGGGGAAGGAACTATGTTTGTTAAATTCAACTGGGTGAGTTGCAAGAAGTGTGGGTAGGAGAATCCCTTTGGAAGAAGTTGCAACCCTTTTTATATCCATGTGGTAGGCAAGCAGGGATGGCATACAGTTCAGGCAGCATAACCATAAGGGATGGGGTGACCCTGTGTCTGAGAGGCAGTTACCTACCAATGTAAAGGTAACTTATCCCATCTTATCTCATAATTCATAAGAGTTACTTGGTATTTTTGTGCTACTAAATGATATATTTTACAGTATAGAAATTAGGTGTTCACGTGTCAACAATCACCATCAGTATTTTTAAAAAAACTCAGTGAATTTTAAGGACCAGATATTTGCTTAGCACCCTGCTAATCTTTATGTGGGGGGAGGTAAACAACATGGTTTCCTTCCCAATTTTATAATCCTGAGAGCCATACTATTCTAAACTGCAGTCTTTTTCACTCACCTGTTTAAACCCCGGCCTCTAGCCCAGCGCTTGGAACAGAGTGGGCACTCAACAACCAAAACTGATTGAATGAGTAATGTTAAGAATATACTTGGAGGAACTCAAATCACTCTATGAAAAAGATACCTGCACATGTATGTTTATTGCAGCATTCTTCACAGTAGTAAAAACATGGAACTAACAATGCTGTCCATTGAAAATGGACTGGATAAAAAATGTGGTACATATACATGATGGAATATTATGCAGCCATAAAGAAGGACAAACATATGGATTTTGCAGCAACTTGGATAGATTTAGAGTCTATAAAACTCAGTGATCTATCTCAGAAACAAAGAACTGAGTACCACGTGTTCTTACTCATACGCAGACCCTGAAAAATTATCATAACACTACAAGAAAGGAATTGGCAGTAGAGGGAAACTGCAGGGGAGGAGGAGGCACATTTCATCAACAAGGTACCTAATCTCAAACCAGGTGAAACGGGGACCAAAGTGAGGCCCAAACTTTACCTGTACAATGACTATTTGTATACCTAACCCTGAATTGTACCCCTCATATTTAAAATAAAAACAAAAAAAGAATGTCGCTTAATGCTGAGTCAAATTGGAAATAGGTATTAGGAATCTCAGAAATATGCAGAGTTTTTGCTGATGCTTCTATATCATTCCAAAGTTTTGCTTGTGTGCACTTAGAAAAATGAAAATTTGGTTACTAGTTTGGCAAGAAAACTCAGAGTAAAACTGTTTTATAGCTGCTTCTGGATTTATTTATCAGAGAGCATGACTGTTCCCTCTACTTCTTATAACTGTGGGAAAATGTATAACCTTTCTCTAGGCATTTTGTGATAATAAGCAGATACCTAATATTTGTGGGTACCATGGATGTTTGATAACAAAGGATTAAGCCTTTAAAATATCTATCCACAGGCATTTATTATAAGGTATGCTTAATATTTATTGTTATAAACCCTCAAAAATTGTTCATATTTTGAAAGTTTTTGGTCTTTATTGGTGTCTGTTTATCTTTATTTATCATGTGTAGCTTTATTTATCATGTGTAGCTTCTGCCAAGTTAAAAAATACATGTTAAATAAGATGTTTGTTAATATAGGTCTCTCTCTGTATATATACTGGGAGTGCCAAAACATATAAAGTTTTAAGAGATATTATCTATGTGTTACTTTTAGTTTTCCATAATCAGAAGTGTCTGGATGCTGATGGTAAGTTCTCTGAACACCTCTTGTAATTGCAGAAGTCAAATGTGACTTGTATTCATCTTTTGCTATTGGTATATATTGGGTATTGTAATTGTAACAGTTTTTTTCTTCTTAAAATATGTATACATTTTTGGCACTCTCTGTATATATAAAGCTATATATAACTAATGTGTTCAAATGTGTTCATGTATTGTTTCTATGTGTACACACAGAGTATAGTTGCTAATTGGAAAATGTTAGAGCATTTCAACTTTCAGTCTCTGCCATCTCTACTGAATGGCTTTAGGCTGGTAATTCTTTATTGGTGACATCAGAGTTATTTTTCATCCTAGTCAACTTCATGTGGCTTTGTTGCATTTGATGATCTATTTGAGAGGAATTCTAATCCTGGGGAAATAAAAAAAGTTAACAAATATAATTAATGATAATAACTTTGGTAAGCAAATTCTTGTTTTTCCCATTGAATGAAATGGGAGGCTTTTGATAATGGGGTGTTTATTGAAAGTGCTATAGAGGTAAAGCAAATCAAATGCCTAGGCATGATAACCTTTGTAGTGTTCTACTAGAGAAGTAAGTCAAATGGAGATTTAAGAAAATTTTCATTTTTACGTACTATATGAAAGTTGTTCACACCTTGACGAATAGGAACATTTGAAAGTCTATGTAACAAACAACAAACATATAGGAGTTAATGCTATCTGTAGGAACCGTGATTAAATTGGTAACTTCCCTGGGTAACTTGAGGTCTTTTCTCTCCTACCAGGGAAGCCTTGTGAGTTCCCTGAGAAGAAAACGTTCAGGAAGTTAGAAAAATCATTCCTTTTCCAGTTACCTAAATAGGCATCTCGACCTTTAATCATAAAATCCCATGATTAGTTTATGATCTATCTAGTCACAGATTTTGGTTGAGAGATAAATATTAAATGTTCTTGTATTTTGAGAGATGTCTGCCTTTCAAAATCTTTGACGAATTGAGTTTTGATTTGTATATGCAACTTTGCAGAGTAACTTCTCAGCAAAATATTACGTAAGTATTAAGCAAGATTGTTACCTTCATCAGGCCTCCGATGTCATGCCCAAGGGATTCCATTCTGTATAGGCCTCTCAATCAAGTCAGATCTTTTAGCCACCCTCACCCCCTGGTCCCTGCCACTGCTGCAACACCTTGAGCCATTGAATATCCTCTCAGGTCCCATATCCTTTGGTTCTTTCTTTCATAATAGTCTTAGTTTGGGTTTTTCAGAGAGAGGAGCATTAGGTAGAGGACTTTTAAGGTAAAATTTACTAGGGATTACAATTCCAGGAAGCAAGAATGAAGGGCAGGGAAGTGAGACAGAGTAGAAAGAAGAGTTGATACAAGGACATGTTGTGAAGCTGACTGCTACTAAATACAATGATTGCTTGCTTATGAGGGCTGTTCCCTGAGAAGCCATACAAACAGCTTCTCAGGACTCTCCATCAGAAGACCGGAAAGATGCTGTTGGAGCCCTATCTCTTTACTGGGCCTGCACATCTGTCCCCAGCTGCTGTGCTGGATGCTAGCAACACATCATTGTCCCCCTCTGGAGAATTGCCTGAAAGTCACCATAATGGAAATTAAATCCCCATCCCCAGAGGCAGCCCTCAGCAAATAAATGACTGACAGGAGATTCAAAGGACTGGCCCCTTGCCTCAAGTCATGCCCTAGAGTGCCCTGTGGGATCAGACAAAAGCTAGTCTCCTGTGGAGGTCAAATCCTTGCTTGGCTCTTTCCTCTGTCCTAAGCTGCTTGTCTAATTTCCTTTTTCTTGGGAATACTTCTCTAAATCACTTGAATACAAATTTCTTTCCCAGATTCTGATTCCTGACTTCAAAAAGGAATAATTTGTCTACTGGCTCCTGTCTTGATTGGTCTTGAGTACATATCAAAGGGAAGAGAGGCAGGGGAGGAAATTAATTCAGGCACGATGTGACATGCTGTCAGGCTGCACCGGAATGAAGTCAATAGGAACCTATGTGGGGTTGGCTCACTGAGGCAACAGCCGACACAAGGGACAGACTAGGCCAAGAACATCTCAAACGGTACACAAGAGAAGTCTGCTACCATGTACTCTTTGGACCACTCACACCACTCAATCCTTCCATGATATGTACCCCTCCATCCCCATTACAATATGGGACCTTTAATATATATATTTTTAAAATCAATCTTTTTTATTTTCATAGTGTGGGGTACAGTTAAGGGTTAGGTATACAAATATGCATCGTTCAGGCACCCTTGTTGATAACCCTTGTTGATAAGGGGTGTCTCCCCGTCCCCAGACAGATGTTAACTACCACCTCCCCCCCCCATAGTTTCCCACCCCTGTCAATCTTTTTCTTATAGTATTACGATAGATGTTCAAGGGGACCTTTAATATTTTGTCGACATGATGCCTATACTTCTTCTCCAGTGGGGACTTACAAGTCCCAGAGTTCACTTCAAAGTAGTGGTTGGAATACATTCTCTAAAGGAGTTGGGGGAAAGCAGGAGATTTAAAACAGGCTACAGTCCCAATTAGGTCCTGAGGCCTTACTTAATAGACATTATTTATCTCTTTCACCATGTGATCTTGATTTCCCTTTTTATCAAAACTTTAGCTGATCTGAATTGCCAGTCTCAGAGTATGACCCACGCTTTTTCTCCAGGGAGTCTGAGTCCAGGCTGCCTGTCCTTGTTGTACTATGGTTGTTGCAATGGACTATTTAATCACTGGAAACGGAAGCATGAGACATGTTCCTGGATTCCAGATGCACTGATCCCTTTTCCATTGTTTAGAAGTAACACTAGCTCATTATTGTAGTTAGGTCCTTTATCTTTGCCAGTATAACTACTCTTTTATTTTATTCTTAGTCTCCTGATGTGAGGAGCCAAAGTGACAAGATGATTTTCATAAATGTGGAGATGTGGCCTTTGGCAGAAACCTCCTTTATTTACCCGCTCCCCCACTTGGGTATCAGGGCCTCAGTTAGGTCACTGGGAGTGATAGCTTAAATGTCCAGTTCTAATTTTACACCTTGCATCACAGATGTATATTGTAGTCTTTAGGGATACGCCCCACATGTTCATTGCATTTTGGATGACAACACCTTAGTCATTTATGGTATTGTCTCCAAAATAATATCTTAGTTATACCATTAACCGGCCACTTCACCATTTGATGAGGCTGGCTATTTCTGGATGATGAAGTCTGTGGAAAGACCAGTGACTTCTGTTGTTTTTGACCTTCTGTCATAACCTTAGCTTTATAGTAGATCCCTTCGTCAGCGGTAATATTGTTGCGGGGGGCATTTTAGAGGTAGATACTGGGCTTTTCCCACCATAATGTCCTTAATTCACAGGTCAGGTATGTATTGTCCATTATAAAACACGGTGAACAGTGTTTTATACACTACAACACCTATCAGATAAACCTGGGGAAAGACTTCATTTATCAACTGGTGACCAGAAGACCCTATCTCTAAACAGAAAAGGTCTCACTCACCTCCTGTGTTTGTTTTTGAAAAGTGTGATTATTCCCTTTCCCTGAGTGCATGGATGCCCTGAAAAATGGCAATAAGTCCCTTTGAAGAGGAAGAATCAGGACGATGTTTACAATGTGTTGCCTAATAGCACTATAAAATCCTTCCTCAAGGGCTAACTGGTCTCCCTCCCCACCAATCAGTGGCCTCTAAGAACTGACTTAGATGTGGGAAGCTCATGAGTGAAATACGTCTTTCTATTGTGGTGGTCAATGTCACCCTTCTGACTTTTATTACACAAGTCAAAATAGAATCCTGGCCTGGTGTCCATCTGTTTGCCAGGTATGCCATGATATATTGCCTGATGTGGTGTCTAAGAGATATATGGTATGACTATTATCTTCCCTATAAGCGCATTTCTAGGGTTTGCATTGATCTTGGTGATTATGGTGCCATTTACTTAGGTAAGACCACAGGAGAAGGTGGAGCTAGAAGAGTAGATGCTGAATTTAGTTTGCATGCAAGCAAAGATAAGTATCTGGGTTTAGGTTAGGGAAGGAGTCTGGGCTTGAGGTAAATACTTGAGAGCCATCTGGATGTAGAAAGCAGTTAAAGTGATGGAGTGAAGGCAATTATCCAGAGAGATTAAGCCTAAGAAAAGAACTAAAAAAAAAAAAGGTCCAAAGAAACTCCCATTGCATCCTGAATCACCTCACAGAACGTTCTTTTAACTGAACGTCAATTCAAGGACAACGCTTCCTCAGCAGAACACTCAAGACCATGCCCTTTCTCATGATGCTTCCTTATACCCAGGGTTTCAGAATATTCTCCAAGACCTCAGTTGCTGCTTTATTCTTTGGCTGAAACATCTTCTAGAGCTGCTTATTATTGTTACGCTTTAATCTTTTTTCATGGAAGACATTGTTCTTCTTTTCTACCTCAACACAGCATCAGCATGTGCTCATGTGAGTGAGTCATGCTGTAACATAGCCTTGGTGGTTTATAATATTATAGTTCACCCATATTTGGTGCCCTTCCCTCTGGCGATCCTTCCTGGGGAGGAATTATACATCCCTGTTCTGTGGAACTGAGGCATGAACGCTGCACTTAATTTGGCTAAGAAAGCGTTGGAAGAAGTGGTGAATGTCACGTCTGAGCAGAAGCTTTGATGATTAAGTCATGATTTATCATATTGTCTTTTTTTTTCTGCCATAAATACTGGTAGTGTTCCAGACAAAGATTGCATGACCAGCATGGACTCCAGGGTAATAATGTCATGAAGCAGAGTTTTCTCTGGTCTTGATAGACATGTAGTATGAATAAGAAGTAAACCATTATTGTTGTAAATTGAGATTTTGGGGTCATTTGTTGCTACAGTATAAACTATCTGACTAATGTCTTTTCCAAATTCCCAAATCACCTGAATTTCAGTAGTTTACTCTGATAGTCACAGCCAGGTATCAAACTCTAGAATAGTTTCAACTCTATAATATCAAATGCTGGTATTCAAGTCTTATATTAAAGTAATCACTAGCCTTTTTTTCTTTAGTTCTCTTACTTTCATAACATTTATGAGTGGTCTTAGTCCTTGTGTAAGATACCCGTTCCTTATCACTTTACAACCATTCAGACTCATCTCTTTTTCCAGTAACTGCTATGGTAAAAATTTGCTAGGATTTGGTCAAATTTCTGAAGGCACAGCTTGACAGCATGCCATCGCATACCCTGATTGGAATACCTCTTACCTTCTGCTCCAAGGCTTCTCTGACACCACAACACGGGATGCCTTCAGAAACCTGTTTGGCACCTTTGCACGTGCCAACTGGAAATGTGATGGAGTTATGCCCTTGGGATCATGCTTGACCAATAGCATATAAAAATACATAAAAAATGCTTTACACCTTTGTTCCCTGGGTTGACAGTTATGAACAAATTTCATAGTTCTCAGAAGATCAATCAAGATCAAACACCAGTTTTTTTTGTAGCAGTGACTAACTTGGTAACATATCTTTGTATTGACTTTTCTTTCTTTCTTGTTTAATGCTCCCTGTTCCTCATTCTGATTCTCTGGAGTTTCTTAAATATGCTGTCTGTGGACTATCCTTTGTCTTAGCCTCTACTTTCAGAAAAGTCAGACTATCATAGTCTTCATCCAGCTCTCTAGATGATCCACCTCCACTTTTCTCTTTAGTGCTGCCCAGACACAGCTTTATTTCCTCCAAATACTGCCTAGAAGCCAGTCTCTTAACGGCACTCTCAATAACAGTCTCCCTGTTTGCTTATTTTTCTGATTTTGTTGACTCGTCTGATCCATTTCTACCAGATCCATTCTGTTAACTCCGATTTACATCATCCCCTGCCATCTCTATTTTTATAGCTCAGATGCTGAAGGATGCTGGATGAAACTAGAGTTGAGGGACTCATACCCCACTGATGGTCTCTGTTGTGATTTGCAACCTCAGTACTGTTTTTAATTAGCTCTTCTATGTCTCCACTTCATCTTTTCCATACATTTACCACTCTCTTCAAAACACCTATTGCACTACCATTGCTCTATCAAACTTTCTTTTCCATGCAGACAAACTTTCTTTTCCTTGCAGGAAAAGTATGTTTCTGTCAAGATGGTTGTATCCCTCCCTTAGATGATGGGACCTAGAATAGTGCCTGACTTTAGACAATACTATTGTATTTGCTGACTGAATAATGGAAGAATCTCTATTTGGAAATTTAAACATTCATCTACATGCAGACTCTTAAAATTAACACTGTAATATTCTAGTTAAGTGGACACTTTAATGACCACCAAGAAGTTTACATAGTAGATTTCAATGCTTCCATGAGATCCATTGCAATATATATATGATTTTTAGTCTCTTTAACATACTCTAAGGATCATTCTCTTTCCTCATTCAATTTTAAGATCAAAAATGCTTTTGTTTCATTTGGTTTTGACATTGGTGTCTGGGGTACTCTACATGACTAGAAGATATTTAGTTTACATTGTTGAATATATTCTTGGAATATTGAAGAGAAATTACTATGGCATGTTATAATAATAGTAGAAAATAAAGTTGCATCTATTAAAAGCTTAATTGATACATCCTAGCTAGATTTGATTTTGGACTCTATGACAGAAAAACATGCAAAAAAGCTTGAAAGCAAGTACAGTAATTGTCTCTTTTAGATGTTGTATCCCTACATGTTTTTGGCAGATATCATATTGACAAAAAGAAAAAAAAAAGTAACAGTATAGTAGCAAGGCAAGTTAAAGCTTTACTCTGAGAATATTGATGATTCATCTTTTTATTGCTAGATTTAAGATGATGAACACTTGTTTTGAAAAATGTGATTTTTCTCTATTGCTGTGTTTAATTAAATGCAAAAATTCTATAGTGGAGCAACTTTTAAGACTGCAAATTTAAACTCATAAAAGTCAGATAATGGAAAAGTGAAGGTTGTGATAGCTATGTTAACTCATCCATTGCATATAGGTTGCATTTTGCATGACTAATTAGGCGATTTAAGCAAGGGCATGCCAGTGAGGCATCTTTCCTTTCTCTCCCACCCTCCCATCTGTGGACTATTTTAAACTAGCCTTTCTATATGCATCATTTAGTAAGAGCCAAAAATACTTTTAGCATAATTTAATGTTAGTATTTCTCTCTGATAAGTTGTACCAGCCTTGAGAATAACCCCATGTGACCTGGATCATATCTATGGTGACCAGACTCTTTCTAGTACATTTTCTCTGAAAAGCGTTATAAACTTCAATACATAGAAGTCTAAGATAACAAAATAATTGGGAAATTTCTATATTAACCTTAGTATCTGTATCTTATTCATCTCACTATCTCCAAACCTATCAAAATACCTGATAAGCAGTAAATGCTCAATAATATTTTCCAAGAGACCACCATTTAATGGTCTTTTTGGCAACTTCATTAATAAACCACCTGTGGTCCAGTGTGGTGGCTCACACCTGCAATCCTAGCACTTTGGAAAACTGAAGTGGGAGGATTGCTTGAACCTGGGAGTTCAAGACCAGCCTAGGCAACATAGTGAGACCTCATCTCTACAAAAAATAAAATAAATAAAAATAAAAATAAGCTACGCATGGTGGTGCATGTCTGTGGTCCTAGCTACTCAGGAGCCTGAGGCAGAAGGATCACCTAAGCCCCACATTTCGCTCTTGCCACCCAAGCACAGTTCATTACCAAATTGGTCTGACATGTTTCCTGATGTGACAGACATCTGATATTTTGTACATTGTTGGCTACATAATTCTATTCTGTCTCTCCTATGATCTGTTTTGCACGTTGTTGCCGTAGTAATCTTTCTGAAGCACTTGTATGGTCAGGTCACTTTCTTGCTTAAAATCTCTTAAATGATCCCACTGCCTATAGGATTAAGTTCCACATTTATCCTACGCTTTTGCCTGGATCCTTCATATCAGTCCTTATGTCTGTGCCTCTCTGCATACTCTGTCCCTGTGCTTGGTGTACCTTTATCCAATTTATATTCAAGTTCTAAATGAGAACTTGCTACAGATTCTCATTTATCCTAATGACTTACTCTAGGTGTGACTTCTGGAAAGCTTTTTAAAAAAAATTGTCTTGACCTGAATTAAGTGCTCTTTCTTGGGTCTGAAGAAGCTTGGTTCTTTTAAGATCCTCTCTTATGCTTGTTGTTATTTGTATTGTAATTGTCTACGTATGTGTGTAGAAATCCTTGAGGCTAGTATCAGCATCTTGTTACAGTAAATGCTCAATAATTGCTCAATTGTAATGCAGAAGTCTGTGTAATGAGCATCATTTTTGGTGTTCCTGTTCTTTGCAGTTGGCTTTTAGAAACACATTGGAGCCGGGCTCGGTGGCTCAGCCTGTAATCTCAGCACTTTGGGAGGCCGAGGTGAGTGGATTGCTTGAGCCCACGGGTTCGAGA